>NW_020664585.1:6465959-6534246 GCF_002925995.2 Terrapene triunguis
AGGTAAACAAACCGGCCCGGCCTGCCAGGGGCTTTCTCTGAACAAGCAGCGGACTGGCTTTGAGAACCACTGCTTTAAAGCAGCGGCCCAATTAGCACACAGCTGCGGCCCAGCTATGTGCTAAAGGCCACCAGGTCACAGGGTCCAGGTTCCCGGCTGCTTGGCCACCCAGTGCGGCAGGGACTGGCCTCATGTTGCGGGGGTCTGGGGCTGCCAGCCAGCCCTGCAGAGGGTCCAGAATCCAGGGGCTGCCACGCGGGGTCCGGGGGCTGCCATCTGGGGTCAACGTCGGGGCTGCCAGCTGCCATGTGGGGTCAGGGTCTGGGCTGCCGCCCACACAGCTGGGTCCAAGGTCGGGGCTGCTGCCTGGCCCTGTACAGCAAGGTCCTGTACAGCAAGGTCCGGGGTCCCTGCTGCCCAGCGGCCATCCAGCCCCCGTCCAGGGCTCCACTCTGTGGAGGGGTCTCTGGGTGGGAGGCACTGGGCATAGTGCTCTGGTGATGGCAGGCTGTGGTTCTCAACCTGTGGCCCACTATAATAAATAGGTTGAGAACCACTGCTTTAAAGGAACTGTCCAATGGCAGATTGGTGGATTGGAGACTTCTTTAAACGGGGTAGATGTGGCATGTCTTGCACCTTAAGGAGCAGATTCTGCAAGATGACTGAAGTCACGTAAAGAAACTGGTTCAGTTTAACATAACCTCAATCAGAAGACAGAGCGAGGCCTGGAAATTGGGTTTTGAGTAGTGTGAATCCAGGCTTCAGTCTTTTTTAAGAGCCACTATTTTGGACATTTTACTAGACCAGTGGTTTTCAACCTTTTTTCATTTGCAAAATTTCAAATTGAGATGCGGACCCTTTTGAAAATCTTAGGCAGTGTGCGGACTCTTGGGGATCCACAGACCACGTTGAAAACTACTATTCTATGGTAACAACCACCTTTCGCGGACCCCTTAGACGTAGTCTGTGGTCTCCCAGGGGTCTCTGCAGACCACAGGTTTAAAACCACTATACTAAACTATTAGTTCCATCAAACTGCAACTTATTTCACACCTCTGCTATAGATTTAAAACAGTGGCAACATGATCCAGTGGATAGGTTACCAGACTGGGATTCAGAAGATCCAAGTTATATTTCCCTGCTCTGTCACTGACTTAGTGTGAGACCTTGGGTAAATCACAATTTCTCTCTGCACAAATTTATCCACCTGTAAAATGGGAGTAATAATGCATACTTACCTTTGTAAAGAACTTTGAGATCTACGGATGAAAAGATAAGTGCTATTAATTTTTATTTTCATTATAAATGCTGTTTTATGCCATGTGTCTATCATAGCAAAAAAACAGAGTGAATTCACAGTGCACTGCACAGTAAGAACATCAATATGCTGCATGTGCAATGCTTATTTATCAGGAGAAAATAGTCATTACAATAGCAGGCAACATTCTATACTGCTTGGCTTGAGCATCTTAACCAATACAATAATACCTCACATTTCCATGGCACTTTTATACCAAAGAATTCTAAAACACTTTATAAACTACACACACACACACACACACACACACACAGAGGAATCTCTTTATAAGACACTGAAATAAAGGTGTCTCTATTGTGAGATGTGGCAACTGTTTAACGATGCACAGCAAGAATACAGTATACATACTGTGCACAGTTAGCTGTACAAGTTACTTTCCTCTGATGGTCGTATGGATCTTTCAAAAAGAAAAAGGTGAGATAAAATCTTTTTTTTTGCAATTAGGAAAATATGATTACATTGGAAAGTGGGGATGCAGAATCTATAACTAACTATTTTAAAAAACTGACTCGCTTTCAAATTAACAGTATCTCTTTAAAAGTCACATATTACAATGAGACTTGGGGGGAAAAGTGCTACCCTACTGAATCACCAACAATACTTTCTGCAGCAACCTCAGTTTCCCTTGGAAGTCTTCTATTTAAGTACTAAGGCCCAACCCAATATTAACTTTGAGATCTGAGGACAGACAATACGTCCCCTTACGACCTTGACTAAATACTGGTCTGCAGTTCCAAAACTTCTAAGATATCTATCTGTAGGGTGTCCAGAAATACTTACATCATCAACTTTGGGCTCTGTTACTGGTACCCATTTGTAAATTCTGAGGGATGTGTCGCCAACTGTCACCCATTTCTTCTCCCTATAAAATTACAATGCAGGAGAAGTTAACATTAAAAACTTCATATTCACAAAATGACCTACTATGTTGTCAAGGATTTAAATGGGCTATCATACAGTTAAGATGATCTCTGTTATACCATCTTTAGTACTGTAAGTATGTATATATAATTACCTGCATTTAAAAAACAACCAATTATAGCCTGCAAACAACTTCACAATTCTAAGAGCAGTTACTGGCTTAGCTGAGTGACTGCAGTAGCAGTAACGAGACCTGGGTCAGAGATATGGTTAAGCAGAATTCTAGCCAACCAAAAACACAACTACAATGGTTTCAATTTTATTTAACTTTGTATAAAGCAGAAGTTTTCAGACACATGGTATTTTGGTTGCTGTATAGTTAAATTTAGTGATACTGGAAATCTAAATGCTGTCTGACCATTTAAATTTTATTTTTGGAGAGAAACTTTCTGGTAGCAATTTTACTGTTCACTCAACACCTATGTCAAATAGCTTTGAAATTAAGGCTGGCCTATTGGTAGCGATATGTGCTGCCATGCAGAAGGCTAGAATCTGATTCTTGGACCCTGGCTCCCTGGACCAGCTGGGGTTCGGAATACTGTGGAAGAGGGAGAGCATAGCCTACAGCACTCTATGAAGACCCCTGCCTACCAGCCAGCCAGCCAACCATGAAGTGACACTGAGGAGTTGCACAGGGAATCTGTCCGGAGGGTGCCACTGCAACATGGGGCTATGAAGATATACAGAGTGGGGAGATGACACAGATGCTGAGAACAACTGAGAGATTGGGAGACTGACTCCCTGAGAACAATCATTACACAAGAACATTAAAGGAAGGTCCACAATGCCAGAAAAATTTCATCTAGTCTCTGGTAATCAGTTTTCAGGTCACAGATCATCACTGCTGGTTAGCGGATTCAAAATAAAATTCTGCAAACAGATCGATTAAAAACCTAGCAAAAACACACTAATGTCATTGATTATTGAGGAACAACTAAAATTAATTTGGTATGATTTCAAAACATTTATGGATTTTGGGTGTGGGTTTTTTTTTGTTTTTTGCTTTTAAAAAAAAGCCACAACACTACAGCTGGATTCCAAATCTATTATTTAATACATTGTAAAACACACGTTCTTGGCAGGATGGGAAAAGCTTTGTCACTCCTGTGCGTTTGTGGTAACATCTCCTCCAAGGTTTTTAAGAAAGGCTTGCAGAATCAGCAGCAGTCACATTCTAGAAGTGCCACCGCCACCCTCCCTCCCCTCTTTTCCCTTTTTGGCTACTGACAATGTCAACCTCATTCTTCATCTGCCTGAAAGGATCCTCTTTCCTGCTTAGAAAAGGAACTATTTATGGCACTTTGGTAACAAATTTTGGCTTTGTCAACACTGACATTTGTTTGAAATTTGTATTTAAAAACAGCATTTAAACTCCAATTCAGATTAAATGGTTTCCCGCTTCAGTTCTTAGATCACAATTTTGTAAATGTGGCTTAGCGCCACCCATTCATTCATACCAAATGGCCAAAGCATGTCAGAAACCAATTTAACTGGAACTCAGTTTGAATTCTGTTCCTAAACATGATAAAAATGGCAGTGGAGATAAGAGCATGCAAATGCTAAGGAGAACAAACCTGTAAAGAGATTCTCATGATACAGGGTTGGTTTGTTTTAAGGATACAAGACAATCTAAACTCATCTCTAGTTAAGAAAGCCTTTGAAGTTATGGAAACAAGAATGGATTTTAGTATCAAGGCTTTTTTAGTCTTCTCCTACATCAAAATATTACTTAGAGATGCTGCACTGGAAAACCAAAAGTTCAAGGTACCTGGTTAGCATCTCAAAGCAGCCTCAAAGCAGCATCTTCACTGGACAGACTGTAGAACACAGGAGGAAACCTATATTAGTAACTTTTTCCTTCTAGTATAAAAATTAGCCCCGACATTTCAATTCTATTAAGCTTCCTAAGCAGTATTTTTAACCTTTGATAACCTCCAACCGAAAGGATTTTTTCTGATTTAAATGAACAGAAATACCACAACACGAATAATAATTTTTGATGGACGTACACCAAAGCCCCAATTCTGCAAACACTTATGCATATGAGCAATAACACTGAACTTAATGGGACTACTCACTCATGTACTTCACTTTACAAAGGTGATTGCAATACTGGAACTTTAGAGAGCACGAGTACTAATAAGAATGTAGAAGACAAGCTTCTTTAACAAACTCTTAGTTAAGCTGCCAATTTAAACTTTGTAACAAGTAAAGAAAGTTAACTGGTTTCAAACACTAACAGATACCTTTTAAAATCTAGAGAATGGGCAAGAGCGTTCAGCTTCATAATTTATAATAAGTACAGATGAATGCTTAAACTACAAGTACTTCCTACAATGTTTTTATCCACAATATTTATCATATTCCCATTTCAAAAACTCCAAATTGTATTCTGATGTCCTCAATGTTATTTACTGTACAAAGAAAATCACTCTGATCTGCTAATTAAAGCATTTCTTTTAATTAGATAGAATTAACATAAGATACTCATTTGTGTTTCCAACAGCACCCGCAATGTGCTAGATGCTGTATGAATTATGAACTGTAGCATGGTCTAGAACAGAGGTGGGCACACTATGGCCCACGGGCGACATACGGCCCGCGGGTCCGTCCTGCCCGGCCCCTAAGCTCCTGGCCGGGGAGGCTAGCTCCCAACCCCTCCCCTGCTGTCCCCCCTCCCCTGCAGCCTCAGATCCCCATGCCGCTGGGCAGCACAGCTGTGAGTTCCTGCTGCTCTGAGTGGCATGGTAAGGGAGAGGGGGGGAAGGGTTGGATAAGGGGCAGGGGATTCCAGGGGACAGAGGATCGGGGGGTGGGACGGTCAGGGGACAGGGACCGGGGGGGGTTGGATAATCATGTGAGTCCTGGGGAGCCTGTCAGGGGTGTGGATAGGGATCGGGGCAGTCAGGGGACAGGGGGGATTGGATAGGGGGTGGGGTCCTGGAGGGGCAGTTAGGGACAGGGTGCCCCGGGAGGGGGCGGTCAGGAGACAAGGAGCGGGGGGGGTTGGATGGGTCGGGAGGTTTGAGGGGGGGCGGGAAGTGGGAGGGGACAGATGGGGGGCAAGGGCCAGGCTGTTTGGGGAGGCACAGCCTTCCCTAGCTGGCCCTACGTACAGTTTTGCAACTTCGATGTGGCCCTCGGGCCAAAAAGTTTGCCCACCTCTGGTCTAGTAGTTGACTAAGCATGGGACTAGAAGCAAGGAACTCCTGAGTTGTATCTGCTCTGATTTGACACCTGGGTCAAGTAAATTCTCTCTGTCTCAGTTTCCCCATATTCACCTTGAAAGTTAGTTTGTTTAAAAAAAAAACAAAAAACAAAAAAACACAACTAACTTCCAATTGCCCCCAACCGTCCTTGCCAATTTTTCTGGTTTTACAATCGGATCGTGAAAGGGCATCACATTTTGGTCTAAATTATTTTAATTTGTTTTAGGTTGATAGTGATCCTTAAAGGTTTGCACAATATTTTGAAGACAGCAACAGATATGTAAGTATTTAGAATTTAATGCTTATCTCAGGCTATGTCTACACTACCACTTATGTCGGCAAAACTTATGTCGCTCAGGGGTGTGAATATTCTATGCCCCGGAGCGACATAAGCTGCCCCGGCATAAGCAGTAGTGTGCACAGCGCTACGTCGGCGGGAGAGCTTCTCCCACCGACATAGCTACCGCCACTCATTGGGGGGGGGGGTTAATTATTCCGACAGGAGCTCCCTCCTCTCAGCACAAAGTGGCTACACGAGAGATCTTACAGCAGCCCAGCTGCATGGGAACAGCTGTGCCATTGTAAGCTCTCTAGTGTAGGACATAGCCTTAGACACACCAGTACCCTAGAACTTAAGTTACATAATCACTCAAGGTCTAATTTTAAATAGCCAAGACTTTCTATGCAAAAATTATATACATAAATCCCAAGGCCCTCAAAGAAAACCAAGCGTCAAATTGCATGTATAAATGCAACACGTTAGTGGATGAAACAGAATACCATGTATTACATTTATACATGAAATGTCAAGAGGGCTTTTATATTAGCATTGAACATCAGAAACAAAAATTGTTTAACTGAACAAGAACTGAAAGCCTTTGCTGCAGATACAGCATTGCCATTTAAGCAGAGAGGCTTTCAAATAGATCAGACTTGAAGAAATCCACTACTTGTTACAGTTTCTTACCATGTCTGCTATTTACTAAAACAATGTGTGTTTAAACAAGGATAGCTCCCGCATACCCCATCTTCTCTTGATGGTCACGAAATGTCATAATGCTGAATTTATCACATCACACTCACTTGCATTGCAACAGAGTTTGGTGAAAATCACAGAATTATGACTTCCCTGTGGGATCAAGCAGAAGGAGAAAGGGGGGAATGGGGCAGAAAATGCCATTATTAGACACACAAAGTATCTCTCAAATGCACAAAACTGAAAAAAATGAAAATATTTTTTCAACTTTAGGCTCTCTCTTCAGAGTTGGGGATGTGACTTTGTAGATGTCTGTATAGTGACTAGCAGAAAGGTCTCTGGACCCTATTGTCATATAAAGAAATAATAATCACAAAAATAGCATCAGAGTAATTGAAAAAAAAAAATACTGACCAAGGACATGTCCTTTGGTTCAAAATGTTCTTCATCCAACTGTGTTTCAGTACGAAAGCTGCCATTTAACTTGTATACCTAAGGATCCATTTTTATGCAGAGTCTACTAGTTCCCCAAGTTGCAGAGATGGCTCTTGTTGACTGCACTAATCTGAAGGGTATGTTTATAATGGGCCAAACTCTAATGCAGCTCCCATTGAAGTCAGTGGTACATGAATATCAGAGAGTAGAATCTGACTCAAAATCGAATATGCAATGAGCCACAAAACACAACCTAATTCAGCCACATGAAAGGGGCACTATGAATCATGACAAAATCTCAAAGAGATGACTTGATTACACTAGAGAAAGTGCTAATACCCTTTCAACTACACCAGTACTAGAAACGTTAGAAGCACTAGCTTGGATGTAACACTTGCCAGCACTTTTAACCATCAAACTCTGTGAAGGGTTAGATGATATAATGTCAGGGTGGATAAAAATCAATGATTTTTAAAAAAAAAATAAAAAAAAATCCGATTTTTTTGATAAAATGCTTTTTGGGGAAAAAACCTATCTAACGATAGTTTTAATTAAGATACATTAGAGCTCAAAGATATCTCATCATGGAATAGGGATTATAAATTCTAATTCTATAGTATGAGACAATATATTCATGTAATGTTTAAGAAGTTTTATAAATGAGTTCCAATAGTTCATGAATTAGGGACCCAATCTTATGGGGTTCCACAGGCTTCTGTATAGATTATTTAGGTTAATCTTTCTATTTACCCAATGGGGCTCAATCTAGAAGATACCATCAGAGATGCTTAGTTTTGTAGCTGTCAAACTGTGGATTTGTGTCTCCAGAGATAACATGCTTGTTAACAGCAAAAAAAATTTAAAATAAATAAATAATATATAGAAGTGAGAAATAACAGACCTCAATCCTATTGTCCCTCTGCAAATTTGTGTACACAGAGTCAATCCCTTACCTCTCTCTAACAGTGCAAAGTTTCAAAAAGTTCAATTAATAGAAGATTGTTGGGGGCGGAATAGATCTGGACAAGGAGAAGAAGTCTGGAGATAAATGTGAGAAGCGAGGGACATATGCTTGTTTTGTTAAAATATTATATTTGCTGTTGAAGAAAAAAATCTAGAACACTTCACGTTGTTGTTTTAGTTAAATAAAACAATTTAAATGTCTGTCTGGTGCTGTTCTCCTCCTAATACAGCATGGCAAGAAAATCCTCCAAATATTAATGATTATCCTGTTGAATTGGAGATAGTTCACCTCCCAATGACTTCATAAATATCTCCTTCAATTATCTTTGGTAAATGAAATAACCAAACAATCATTCATTTTGATATAGCTGTAAAACTAATCTGAAAAGTTTTCAAAATAAATCACTGTTAAAAAATGTATAGTGTGTACCTTCTAAAAATGAAACCTACATCTATCTCTGAGTTGTGAAGAATATGTATTAAGGTTATAACAACCAACAAGAATGCATTTTTATGTAGAAAACCGTGATTAAATCGAGTCTTCCTGACTAGTGATTTAAATCAAATCTACCCTGTATAATGTCAAATGCTGGCAACAGCCACATAGCTATGGTAGGGCTCCCAACATTCCCAATGTTGGTGGAGCTGAAATAATCATAGAATATCAGGGTTGGAAGGGACCTCAGGAGGTCATCTAGTCCAACCCCCTGCTCAAAGCAAGACTAATCCCCAGACAGATTTTTGCCTCAGAACCCTAAATGGCCCCTTCAAGGATTGAACTCACAACCCTGGGTTTATCAGGCCAATGCTCAAACCACTGAGCTATCCCTCCCCCTCTAATATTAGCAATGGTGGGAAAATGTTGGCAAGATGTTAACCCATTGGTCCACTGATTCTCCAGAGGACCTGAATTAGTCTCAGATGCCTCTGGCTTTGTCAAAACTAGAGTCAGCTTTGTGCTAACATTTTAATTTTGATCTGTGTGGATGAGAACCTATTTTTTCCACCTCAACCCTGAATTTTCAGTTTCAGGTTGAAACAAATCCCAAAATTCGACAGGTTGAAACAAATCCCAAAAACTCAGTCAAAATAGCGGAGATTCACCAGGCTTTGCAGTCAGGATACAGGTTATATACAATTTTGATGCAAAAGCACAAATTGGCCCAAGTTCTACAAATTGAACCAGGTTTCCTCTAAAGTGCTGTCTCCCTTGGAGAGCCAGAACATAGTTTAAAGTTTGTAACAATACCTGAAATAAGTGAATTTCACATGGTTGGGGTTTCATGTCATACTGCTCTAGCAAAAGATTTCCTATTGGTGCCACATGAAGAAATCCCAGATCTCTATCATTTTCAGGGAGGGAATGGAAAGGGGAAAAGCCAATGTTTTGAAATTCTTATAAAGTAGGGAAATCTACTTTAAGGAAGAAATACCAGCAACAAAACCTGTAATTGATCTTTTCAGCCTCAGAAAGTTAAACAGCACGTATTTTGTACAGTCCAAGGAGAGACAATGAATAGAGATGCTCCAGTGGTAATGCCTACAAGTGCCAATCTATAGCTAGCCACAGCGTATTATGGTTCTCCACCAGACACACCTGGGAGAGCACTATGATCTCTCAAACTCCTCATCAACAAATGAGTTACTTTGCTCCTTAGCTCTCACACACGTTGGTAACATTTCCTAGTCTGTGTCCCATTTAAAGACTCTGCTGTGGGGCCAGACTTTTCCATAATAAATATTGAGCACTTCTATAATAATACAACCACCTGTTCATTTGTAGCTCTCAAAGCACTTTACAAAGGAGGTCAATATTATCATCCTCATTTTTACACATAGGGAAATGGAGGCACAGGTAGCGGACTATTACTATTATTATGATTTTCATCCATGATCTCCAAATGCTTTACAAAAGGAGGTAAAGTATCGTTATCCCTGTATTACTGCTTGGTAAAATGAGGTAAGAGTGGCTAAATGACTTACCCAAAGTCACACAGCAACTCAATGGCAGTTCGAAAATGGAACCCAGGTTTCCTCACTCCTAATCTAGTGCGCTATCCTAGACCGCGAGATTGGCTCAGTCTCCTCTTGCCTCTATTGTTGGTGTGTATGTGGGAAATGATGGGTTATGGAATATTAACTCCCTATACTGTACTTGTGAATTATTTTTCTGCCTCACTCTAAGCCCCCCAAAATCCTGTGATATGCATTATGCAAATACCTTTAATAAATAAGCAGATATTTACACTCTCTCTCTCATTGAAATACTCTAAAACTTACTTTCATCGAGTAAAAATATTCCAATATTTTCTGGCATATGGCAGAAACTGCCAAGTTTTTGACCAATCTCTTGGAATAGTATAAAATGTCCTAAATGATCCTACCTAGAATCGAAAGATGCTTCTCAGCCTTTGAGCTATACATGAAACATTAGGGGAAACAAAAAGAGATGTGCCTCTTAAATCCATTAAGATACATTGGACTGTAAGCACTTTTTGGATAAGCGGATTGTAAAATTATAAATATTTTGGCTAAAACAGGGACTGTCCCTTGTAGCATCATGGATGGTCAGCATTTCTGCCATGTATTCAAAAGTCACATGCACAGAATGTATATTTACAGCAGCAATACCTACTCAGATATATGCTTGAGGCTCTTCTACAATATAGGCCCACTGATTCAGAGCTTTGAAACAACCTAATTGAGTAAGCTGCACTAATCTCAAAGATCAAAACCATTCACAGTGAACAACTATTGTTATTATAACAGTTGTATTAAAGCACTGGTTCTCAAACTTATTTGATCGGGTCCCCCTTGTGTCTGTAGTTATTTACACTCCCCCTCCCCCCCAAGTACATATACCGTCACCCACCTCTGAAGACAGTGCCACGCCATCAGCAGCACACTTTTCACAGCAAACAGCCACCCTGCTGCCCGCCCCCAGGGGCCCACAGCCAGAGCCCTGCCACCTCCAGGTGAGCCCGAGCCCAGGCTGCTTCCTGGTGAGGGATTGGGTGGGGGAGGAGAGTTGATGCCCGGGCTGCCTCCCGGTGAGGTACTGGGGGGGGGGGGAGAGGGGGAAGGAGAGCCCGAGCAGCAGGGCTCTGGCTGTCCCCTTTATCCCCACCTCCTTGGTGTGCACAGCCCTTCTGTACAAGCCCCAGCCATCCAGGACTAACAGTCACAGCTCTTCAAACAAACAAAAAACCAACCAAATAAAAAGGCACACAGCTTGGGCCTCTTTTGACACATTCCCATGCCTCCCATGGGAGGCCCACCCCATAATTTGAGAACCGCTGTATTAGAGTAGTTCCCAGAACCACTGGTCAGGATCAAGCCCTCACCATTTTAGGCACTTTGCAAACATATGAAGATACAGTCCCTGCTCCAAAGAGTTTACAGTCTAAGACCATGCATATTTTCTAAGGGACATATTCTGCCTGAGTAGAAAAATGACCCCAAAATGAGCATACATGCATATAACACAATAGTAGTTACTGTGCACCGATATTATGCCCAGTAAGAAGCCCAGTGCACCACCTCACCTCTTAGTTACATACAGTAGGGACAATGTGCATAGGAGCCATTGTCTGGGCAGAGGGGCCTGCTCCTGGACTCATCTTTCATTCATGAGTGCAATAAAAATATAACTGGGTTCAAAAAAGAATTAGATAAATACAGGGATGATTGGTCCATCAGTGGCCGTTAGCCAAGGTGGTCAGGGATGCAACCCTATGCTCCAGAGGTCCCTAAACCTCTGATTGCCAGAAGATGGGACTGGTTGACAGGGGATGTATCACTCGATACAAGGGGGCAATGGATCAGCGTTCACGTTGTACTCCTCATCAGTACCCGGCCTGGGCCGGGCCGGGCAAGCTAATGATCCAACCAGTGGACCAAATTTGGCAAAGAATCCTGGTCATGTGCCATCTGACTGCAACCCCAATATAATCGCCATCCTTCGACTTTCAAGACCTTGGACTGGTGCTTCAAATTCTTCAGCCTAATACTGAGGGCCTTTCAGCAGCCAAACGCAGCATCATTCATGCCTTAGCCACTCATCACAGTATTGACGTAATCTGTTAGCAAGAAACTCATGTTCCAATTAGCAAAGCAGGACATTATGGTAAATGGCTTTAACCTAATTTCACATATCCCAGATGCCAAATATGGCCATGCAACATGTGTGTGCTCCGATATATCTGATGCTGTTCCACTCTCCTCCTCCAGTTTTTATGATGTGATCCATGTTGGTGGCTTTAGAATTGTCAACATATTTAAGCCGCTGAGTGTGCACTGGAACCAGCAGGTCCTTCCAACACTTGATAATCCAACAATATTCATTGGTGATTTTACAGCCACCACTCTCAGTGGGGATATGCTGATTCGGATGACAACAGTGAATGGTTGATGGACTGGGCGACTAACAATGATTTCATGTTGATTCACGATGCAAAACAATGCGGCACATTTCTTTCAACTAGATGGTCAAAAGGTCGTCCGACCTTTCATGGGTCAGTTCACCAGATGGCTGTTCACAACTAGTGAGCCGTATAGTACTTGATAACTTCCCTCATAGCCAACACAGACCATCGCTTATCCACATTGGGCTCCAGCTACACATCATTCAAAGCTCAACCAAGCGTTGGTAGAATTTCTGCAAGGCAGACTGGGAAAAGTTCTGTGAACCACTGGAACTTACTGTGGTTACCATTCCGTCGCATTGTATGCCAGTCGACGAAGCCTGACGCCGATTCCAAGGAGTCATTTATAAAGCCACATGCTCAGCTATACTACAGGGCTGTTGTCCAATTTACATTCCCTGCCTGAGTGCCAAACGCCAAGACTTGCTCAGGAAATTCGAATTATCTGGTGACTCGGACATTGCTGATCACCTGACTGAGTCTCTAGATGCTGCCAGGCTTACTTGGTGGAAGGAATCTAGAGAGAAGCTTCACTTCATTTATTCCAGTCAGAAGTGCTGGAACTTGATCCGCGGCTGGGCGCTGCTCAACAACCTCCAGGTCAAAATTGCCCACAGGTTAAGCCCAGTGAGGTTGCAAGCCATTTTCTGGGGGTAGCAAAGGTCCCACTGGAGAAGCAATTCAAAAGCAAAGTATGTAACAAATGGTGCCTACTCTGATATCAGAATGTGGGGTAAGAGTCAACCAGAGCCATTTATGGTCGACGAACTAGAGAGGGCCCTTAATTCCATCAAGACAGGCACAGCAGTGGGCTATGATAACACCTTGCTGGAATTCCTCAAACACCTTGGACCAAAGGCATCACAATGGCTTACTTAATTCTATATACGGGTCATTAATGAGAAGAAATTACCATGCACTTGGCACGAAGCAAAGATTATTGCCATTCTTAAGCCAGGCAAGGACCCCTACAATGTGTCATGTTACCATACCATATCCTTGCTGTCAGTGTTTTTCAAGGTGTTTGAGAGTCTGATCCTCCAACGAATCACTCCAGATTTGGATGTCTTCTTGCAGGTCAAGCAGGCAGGGTTCAGGAAAGGACGCAGGACCTATGATCAAGTCCTGGCCTTGAGCACCTTTATCGAAAATGGTTTTCAACCAAATCTAAAGACGGGAGCAATCTTCTTGGATCTGACTGCCACCTATGACACAGTTTGGCACAGAAGCCTTTTGTTTAAACTCTCCCAAGTTGCCCTGCGTTGGGTGGTCAAGGTAGTAGAGCTCTTCTCCAAAAGAGGAGGTTTAGAATACACATCGGCAACTGCTGCAGCTCTTGGAAGCATCAGATCAACAGCCTTCCTCAAGGTTCAGTTCTTTCACTGATACTGTTCAATGTGCACATCAACGACCTGCCAGCTACATTCTTGTGCAAGTTTATCTATACCAATGATATCTGCTGCAGCTACCAAACTCAGTCTCTCTCAGAAATTGACAAGATCTTGAATGATGATACGAAACTCATGGCAAACTCTCTTAGTCGATGGTGGTCGCAGCCAAGCTTTTCCAAATACACAGTTTCTAGTGTATTTCATCTGCATAATGCAAGCGCAACACACGAGTTAAATATTTTTCTCAACGGCCAATGCCTGCGGCATGATCCAAACCCAGTTTACTTCGGTGTGACATTGAATAGGTCATTAACGTACCACAACCACTTGAGGAAGACTGCAGCCAAAGTCAGCATTTGGAACAACCTCCTCAGAAAATTGGCCGGTTCAACCCGGAGTGCGAGCACTCGGATTCTTAAAACATCAGACCTTGCCCTCTGCTATTCAACAGCAGAGTACTGTGCTCCTGTTTGGTGTCGCTCATCTCACACGAGGCTGGACGATGTAGAGCTTAACAAAGCTACGCGTATTGTTACCAGGACTTTATGGGCAACTCCGTTGCCGTGACTACCGATACTTAACAACATAGCACCACCACAAATTCGCCGTGAGAAGGCATCTGTCAGGCTGCTGGCCAAGATCCATGAGAACAGCAACCTGCCTTTGTACACAGACCCTTCAACCACCTGCCAGCTCACCTGTCTTCTAGACGCCCTTTATGGTCATTTGTGCCACCACAGGATATGACGGTGGAATCTACTTGGCGCAACAAGAGGACAGTGACAACAGTTGTTAATCACTCTCTCATCACTGACCCAACCATCTGTCCACCAGGTTTTGATCTGCCGAGACATCTGGAGGTCATCTCTGACCCCGTTTCAAATAGGACAGGGCACCTGTGTGGCCAATCTCTTTAAATGGGGTTCTTCTAATAACCTGCAATACAGCTGCGGTCAACTTCAGACTATTTCACATATCCTTGACAAGAGCCCACTGTATGCTCGGGGTTCTACTGATCGCCATATTTGGGGTCGGGAAGGAATTTTCCTCCAGGGTAGATTGGCAGAGGCCCTGGAGGTTTTTCGCCTTCCTCCGCAGCATTGGGCAGGGGTCGCAAGCTGGAGGATTCTCTGTGACTTGAAGTCTTTAAATCACGATCTGGAGACTTCAACAGCTGAGTTAATGGAAAGTGGGTGGGTCAGCTTTTGTGGCCTGCAACATGCGGGAGGTCAGACTAGATGACCATAATGGTCCCTTCTGACCTTTAAGTCTATGAGTCTATGAGACTTATTTTGACAGCGGGTTACCGGCTCTCCACCTGGCTGATGATGATGCAATCAAATGGCTGGGCACATTGTGTGCATACACGGATATATCACTTTATAAATTGCCCTGTTCTGTTCATTCCCTCTGAAGCATCTGGTACCGGTCACTGGTCTGACTCAGTATGGCCATTTTTAGGTTTATATTCTTATGATATGCTACAGTCCAACTATGTAGTGCTCCATTTTTGATCCAAGTAATGGAACCACTCACGGTGGGACTTTTCAGCTCCAGTGGTTGCATTTCCACAGTAAAGATGTGAATGGCAACAAATTGCTCCCAGTTATAACAAATTAGGTGTGGTACTCACTCTCCCTGCAAGTTGCATATGTAGCTCTTGACAAGGTGTGGGTGAGGCTGGTGTATAAATCTCATAATTCACAACAAGCTTCTTCTCAAAAATGTTTGTCACATAACTCAAAACATTTAATGTCTCAGTGCCTTTACATTCTACATGGCCTATGGGGATGAGAAACAAGAACAAAGAGACATGAGATTTGTTAACAAAACAATGAGTTCCAACAGATTCATGTGAAAAATGTCTTTGTACTAAGTGGTTTATGTAAGTACTGGTCAGACCTTCATGCAAGAAGTGACACGAATAAATCTGGCAATGGTCAGAATAAGTGCTTTCAGTAATTCTGTAAAGTCAGCCTTAAACAATCTACCCTGTAAGGATTTAAATTTACAAATTCCATTTGAATCCTAAAATCTTTACTCTTGGTACAACAAGCCAGGCTAATATCTGTGCACAGTTGCTGTGACGGTAGAAAACACTTGCAAAAAGAGATTAGCCTCTCTTATTTTAATTTGTTGGCCATGAAGAAAAGATCAAACTCCTGCTTCTCCTTCTCTTCAAGCACAGTCAAACTCCTCTCTCTCCTGTACTCTGCATAGTATTATTTAAAGGAAACAAGTACCAGTTCTCTTTAATGAAATATCAGGAAATTAAAAACAAAAAAACAAGCATCCAGCTACATTACCACTGAGAGAAAGTACTGTCACATCTCTCTACCTATTGTGTTTGACCCCTCAATACTAACCAGCCAGTCAGCAAAGAGCATTAAAAAAATACATAGTAGAAGTATTATTTCAGGAACTCTGTACTATCATCAGACTATAACACTGAGTGCTTCAGCTCCCAACACAATAGATGGATTCCTACTTTGAAATCCCCTTCCCAAGTCCTGCATTAGTGGACACATGTTTTGCTTCTTTGTCCGATTCAAGCCAACCAGCCTATTCACAGAGTTCAAGGGCTTTAAAATGGCAACAATCCAGTTCAGGGAGAGAACAAGAGAAAAATGCAGATTTATTTCTATATTTTAATCTTTTGTTAAATCAATTTGTTATGTAGTTTATAACTTTAAAACAGGACCCTTCATTTTATCCTATTCCAAATATATGAGTTATGCAGATTAAAACTGGTCCCTGGGATTTACTGTGTCTTTTATACATTTAAAAAAAAGGCATTTTAGGATAGATATACAAAAGCTATTGAACATTCAAGGTCAAGCCATTTGAACAAAGTAAGTCTTTCCTGAGTCATACTGACACTGCTCTTTATCCCATCCAAAAAACCGAAACTGTGTATTGTGCTACAATAACTGTTCTACTGTATTGTTTGACTACTTCATGTTGATTTTCATAATAAAACTAGGAAAGAGAAAAGCATAAAATGCCAAAACACTTCTAAGGTTTAATAAAAGGGAATTATTTTACTATGGGTACAACCTTTAATTATGCAATTTAAAATAAATTCAAGTACCAATTATATCTCTCTCTCCAATTCCACTCAGGATTTAAAACCACCAGAATGTTAAAATAACACACTTTTGTTCACATCTGATTTGCTTGTGTGTGATCTTTGAAGCTTTTAAAAAATATATGAAAGCCTATTGGGATTTTTAATACAAGATCCTGGTTTTACTACTTGTTTTCACCCAACTCTCAAGCATGAAAAAATAACCACCACCTTTTTGATTTACGGACGAAGATCATGATTATTTCTGCAGCATTACAAGGCATTTCAAAATGTGTTTCCCTAAAGAGCCTCACTAATAATACTTTTTAAACCCTCATCCCCGTCCCTGTTTTTGACAGGGAAATTTCAGAGAAGGGAAAACGGGTTTCTTTTGTAAGGCACTAAGGACAGTAGGGGTCTGACTCATGCCTACTACATCTGCTCCCATCCATGCACCGCTCCCTGCCGGGCCCCTTCAGCTCTTCTTTGATTCTGGGGGATGACACCCCCCTTCACAAATCCCAAAGCGTTGCATTCACTCCCGCACCCCCATGACTCTGCAAGCGCCCCTAGGATGGGATCGGGGGGGGGGAGGGTAGAAGATATACACTCTGAGGCAGCATGAAGAGGGGGTGAGACAGAGATCGAGGGCACGGGACGGTCTCGGCAACGGGGCCAACCACGGACCCACGGTACCTAACTAGGACCAAGGGCAGCAAGGGGCGATGGGGGGGGGGGGGGCTGAAGTGGGGTTTGGGGCAGGAGGGGGGAAGGGAATAAAGGAGGGGCCAGGGAGCAGGAGGAGGGAGGACATGGGCCCGGGGGCGCTCCGCCGCGGACCCGGTGGGTACCGGGGGGCGGCTCGGCCGCAGAGCGGGGAAGGACGCGGGCCGGGGGCTCGGCCGCACAATGGAGCCCGGTGTGTCGATCTGCCTCGCTCCCCCCTCACACGCCGCCTTCGCGTGACTCGCAGGAGCGAAATGGCTTGTGGGTGAAGCCGGCTCCCCGCCCCGGGCCGCCCGCCGGGCTCGGGCTCCGGCCCCGCGCCGGGGTGGGCAGGGGCGCAGCGCCGCGGCAGGCGCGGCCGGGGGAGGGGCCGGAGCCCGGCGCGGCCCGCTCACCATTTGCGCACTTTCTCGATGGCCGCCATCACCCGCTTGATGTCATCCTTGGCCCGGCTGCGGGTCTCGGCCCGCACCGACCGGCCCGACATGCTGCTGGGGACGGGGGGGGGCGGCGGCTGCGGAGAATGCGGAGCTCGGCCCGGCCCGGCTGGCTGCGCCGCACGCACAATGCTCCGTCCCGCCGCTCGGCTCCGCCCAGACTCAGCCGCCCGCCGCCGGGGCTCGCGCACTGCGCAAGCGCCCAGAGCCGCCGCCGCCGGGCGCAGCACGCGGCTGCCTGGGCTCATGGGGCGCGGGCGGGGCTGGCGCGCGGGCGGGGGTCCCCCCCCAGTCAGTGCCCCGGTCACGGGACCTCAAAGAGCTTCAGGGCGCGAAGGGGGGGGGGTCAGGCCTTGGTCCTGGTTCCGGATGGGACACACAGTGGCTACAGCAGGGGGCTGGGAGCCAGGACTCCTGGGTCCTGTAACTAGGGTGACCAGATGTCCCGATTTTATAGGGACAGTCCCGATTTTTGGGTCTTTTTCTTATATAGGCTCCTATTACCCCCCCACCCCCTGTCCCGATTTTTCACACTTGCTGTCTGGTCACCCTACCTGTAACCAGCCCTGGGGGGAAGTGTCGGGGTCTAATCATTAGAGGAGATGGGATTGGGTTTTGTTACCAATTGTGCCTGGACTCACTGTGGGATCTCACCTTGGGCAAGTCACTTAACACCTCTGCGCTTCAGTACCCCCCCCTTCCCATCTACCATATAGGGGTGTTGGGAAGCTGAATGAATTTATGTTTATAAAAAGTTTTGAGACTCTCAGATGGGGAGAGGCTATGGAAAGGCAAAATACTGTGGCTTCACTCCTCTTCCCCCAGTGGGCAACAAAGTTGTGGAAATAAATTGCAGGACTGTAAAGGCTACTTTTAGGAATTATTTGTTTATATAGTGTTGTCAATACTTCTGTGATATAAATATGCAAATATATGCCCAAACGACACAACCCCAGCCTTTAGAAAGCGTGATGATAAGCTCTAGAAATAATTGATTCTCAAAACGATTCTGAGAAGTTTAAGATATTTTTACTGTAGGGAAAGTGAGGCAGAGGGGTAATTTTCTAAAAGAGGGTGTTAATGTCAGAGCTGGATTTAGAAATAAGACTGCCAGCCTCTACGCACTGAACCGCTCTTCTCGCTGAAAATCTAAAGAATCATCATGTGATGTATTGCTTTGTGTATGTCTGAGCCTTATTGTCTGTGTCCAAATTAGATTGTAAGCCCCAAGGGCAGGGATCACATCTTTGTATAAGCAGGTATTTGTGTAGCACAGAGTACACAGAGGGTGCTCAATCAGTAATAACATTAGATCCATTTGTTCCTAAACTTTGTGTTCATTACACTAAATACTTGTTATCTTTGAGACTCCTATAGTGCATTCTCTTATGGATGATAGACTGTTTGAGTGACTAGTTTCTGATTTAGCCCTTGTGCAAACAGTTATGGCACTATGTTGCAGACTTGTGGTTTGCTGTTTAGTGATATTTCTTTTTCAACAACATATGATTTATAAAACAATAGGAAAAGGATATTTAACAATCCAGTTCATCGGGCATCACATACACATTTTTGTGTGAGGAGGGATAGCTCAGTGGTTTGAGCATTGGCCTGCTAAACCCAGTGTTGTGAGTTCAGTCCTTGAGGGGGCCACTTAAGGATCTGGGGCAAAAATCAGTACTTGGTCCTGCTAGTGAAGGCAGGGGCTGGACTCTATGACCTTTCGAGGTCCCTTCCAGCTCTATGAGATAGGCAGCGAGTGAGCCAGATCCTCAGCTGTGTAACTCAATGTATCTCTAATGACTTCAGTGGAGTTCTGCTGATTTATGGTATCTGAGGATCTGACCTAACACATGTACGTGTGTGTACATATATGTAAAAAAAACTGGTTGGAGAGCAGGTCATATGAAGCAACACCTCTTCAGGAATTCTTTGTCACACACCCTATAATACTTTGATTTGTGTTGTTTGACCTTTATCTCTTCACTGCCATGCAACTAGCTATACATCTTGCTATGTGTACTAACACAACTATAATTATTTCTGTGATGTAGAATAGTAATCTCCATGCAATAAACATCACCACTGAATGGAACACTTTTTAAGGGGCTACATGATTATGCAAAGACCCATTGATGCTGAGGGGCACTGTAAAAAAGGAAATGAGTTCAACAACTCACTGATCTTTCTACAGCAACTTGCATTGGCACCATTACACTATTTATACAAACACTGAGTAAGACACTCTCCCATGGGCATTACTCTACTAATTGGAATTAACACTCCCAAAAAGAAATACAAAGTTGTGAGGAGCAAAATGGAAGCCCAATTTTTAATCCATCACAAAATAGAATGCTCCCTTCACTAAGATTCATCCTGTGGTATATTCAGATATAGTACTTAATTTAAATTGCTATTTTACTGTAAAGTTTTTGTGAATAAACTTTTCCTGTAATATGCTAAAACTGGACTATATTAGTGCAGCTTTGCATTACACCATTAGTGTAAACCTGCCCTAAAGCTAATGTTACCAGTCACTGGAGGATTCCTCCCAGGACAGGGGATTGTGGATGGCATAGAGCTACTGTACCGGGTCATATTTCACTCTTTTCCCTGCATCCTTATGCCATGGTGATTCCTGATTGTCCTAATGGCCCACTGGACCATTAGATGGATTTAGAGCAAAACCATAATGTTGCACTCTGAAGAGACCTCTTCAGGGCAGCATTTGTGATTGATACCATGATGTCAGTCTTAGCAGCAAGTTTACTTAACCCAATCCTGTGTTTCGTGCATTCATTTTGGAGGTCATTGATCAGCAATACATGGTGTCCCTAGGGACAGAGTAAGCTGCTTCCTCTTGATCTCCAAACTCAGAACTCCCCCATGGTAGCACTGCTTCTTGACTATTGGCCCAGACTTTGTGAAGTGTTTAATCCTATAGCTTTATGACACACTGTAAATTGACGGAACATCATAGAGTTTGAGGTATGTTTAGTTTACTTTATCTTTATTTTATAATAAATACAAAAATATAGTTTCCCAGGGGTTTGAGGAGAAAAGATGATTACAGAAAATGCATTTCTGGGTAGAAAACTACAAACTCTGTGGCAATTATGACTCTGCTGACTCTATGCTACTTGTGAGTTCATAATTTTTTTCTGTCTCAGTTTCATCTGGTTCAGAAGTAGGTAAGCCAAGAATATCAGCAGTAAATATCTCTGCTGTGATTTCCTCAGGAATTTCTTCTTCCATCAAAGCTGCTGCACCTGGAGGGGGAAAAAACAACAACAACCCCCAAAGCAATCAGGTTTCCAGATCAATAGGACTTGTCAGCAGCAGTGTGTTGAATGGAATGTCTATAAAAATACATGAAAGGGGCCTTATATAGTATCAGTTTAATACTTAATACGTCACCTGTCACGGAACAAAGGCACTGATCCTGTGAGGTACAGCACACCTTCAACTCCCACCGAGAACTAGATCTAAACTAAATGATCTATAGCACTATACTTGTCCATTCCATCTCTGACTCCTCTAATCCTGCATGGCTTTTTTTCCTATTACGTATCCATGATTTTCTTGAAGATGGTTACAAAGCCATCTTGAGCATGCTGCATTTTGAATACTGTTATTCAGATATCTGCAGACTCTACTCAGTTGCTTTAATAACAATATTCATTTTCTGTTTCAAGTAATTTAGGCATAAAAGAACATATTTAGGCCCAGATCCTTATGAAAAATGACTTGGGACCTTTAACATCTATGCAGAATGGACTGGTCCTTGGTTAGTAAGATCTCATCTGTAAGACCCGCACCCAGTAAACTGCACAGCACTCATTGTATCTACTTCGGAAGGACAAAGTGCTGTTTCTATCCTGCTGTGATTTGATTTGAATCTAGGGTTCCAAGGAATCCAGGTATTTCAAACCTGGTGTTTACACCACTAAGCTGTTCCCTCCAGGAGATGCACCTTCAGTAGGCATACATCAGTTGTGGAAAATCCCAACTGGATGTTATTGTAGACACTTAGGGATTGGGACACTCGTTTCAGAAACTACATGAATATGGCAGAAGTCAGGAGTTCCAATTACAAGGGACTTCTCTGCAAGGAACTGAAAAGAATTTGCATATTATAAGATTCTGCTTTGCCTGTGGATCACAACAGTGGGTGAGCCCTCCAGCAAATATCTCCAGTTTCCATTCCTAGACAGCAGATAAACAGTAATGTAATGTAGTCAAGGACATTGTTACGTTTCACTGGCCATTTAAATATATATGAGTTTCAGTCTGCAGTAGAACTTTTCTCCAAGATCAGTGGAAGTTAAGTGCATGGACCAAGGACAGTATTTGGCCCTGTGACTATATTTTGCAATCCCAGCTGAACATTTGTAACAGCTATTGGAGTAACAAGGTTAATAGGATTTGCAGTTTAATTATTATGTTAAAGGAATTGAAGCAATCTTATTTCTGTGTTTCATAGAACATTAATCCTGTACCTGAGGGATCATAGATGCCCAGCTCAGATCTCCCACCCTCTGGATTCATGCCCAACAGGGTGGTAAGACACTCTGCCAGCTCCTCCTCTGTCATATGCTCCCCTACACACACAAAGCAAAAACACAATCTCTAAGCTCTCTCATTAACACAAACTCAGCACAAACATATCTAGCAAGAATGGCATAAGGACAAAATAGGATGGTTTGGGTTCCTCCAGGGGGTAGCTAGTACCACCATTCAGAATGCATGATCACAGTGCAAGAAATTTGATCCAAGAGAAATTTGTTCTTGTGAACGACATGAGTTTTTGGCATATAAATTAGGTTTCTGGGAGGGGGAAAGGCTACTGGATCTGACTTGTTGGGCCCAGTTGCACCTACAGCAGTTTTCACTCTTCCTTTTCATAGGAATTCCCAGCGCAGATCAGTGGTCTACTGGCAGTAGCCAGCGCCACAGCAATTCAGAGGAAGGTGCAAGAAAACATTTAGTCAACTATTACAGAATAGCCTGCACATAGGAGTTTATTCCTAACCTCCATCAGTCAGTGGTTTATGCCCTGAAGCATGAGGATTTATATCCCTTTTTAAAAATGTTTTATCCTATGTCATGTATCTGTGGATGTTCTCATCATCCATATGTGTGTCTAATCCTTTTTAACCTCCTGGTAAGCCCTTTACCTCAATGACACCATGCAGCAATGAGTTCTACAGGTTGACAATGTGTGGGTTAAAACAGTATTTCCTCTTATCCATTTTAAATTTGCTGTTTTTCAACTGACTTGGGTGCTGTCTTGTTCTTATAATAAGAGAGGGAATATAGAAGTACCTAATTTACCTTCTCTGTGCCAATCCCATTAATTTTGAATATCTTTATCACGTTCCCTCTCATTCACCTCATCTCTAAACTAAACCATCCCAATCTTTTCAATCTCTCCTCATATGAAGTCATTCCAGACTTCTAATAATTTTCATCACTCATTTCTGGATTCTCTTCAATTTCTACTACCACTTTTTTGGAGATCGTGTGAGTTGAACTGAATATACTATTCCTGGTGAGGGCACACGATCAATGAATATAATGGCATTATAATATTTTCCAAGATCCACATTCTTCAGAAAGCAGATGGAATACTTGGAGTGTGCAGCAATTTTCAAACAGGAGGATACAATCCAGTTGAGACAACGAATGTGGTTATTTAATTTAAAATTCTAAGACAGATGAGGTAACATGCCACCTATTGAAAGTTGTCTCCAGATAACTTTTCACTGCAATGGATACTTTTTGAAATGAAGGGCAGAACAAGCAAACATAAAACTTATGTTAGGAAAATGCTCACCTCTGTGCTGAAGTTGTTGCAGTAAGTCTTCTCTGTTGATAACGATTTCTCCATTCTCAGTATCATAACCAAGAACTTGGAAGGTATTTTGTATTTCTTTTATTGACAGGCCAAATGCTGGTCGATGATTTATATAAAGTTTGATAAAATCCCCTAAATTGATATTTGTAACTTGTTTTCCAGTGTGCACGTACTCACTAAATTTGACTTCATTTATCATGTCTTCAATCTAAAAGTCAAGACAAAGGACACTTATACAAGGTGGGTTTCTTTTAAAGCATTGGACCAGTTTCTGATCTCAGGGATGCCAATATAAATCCAGAATAATTCCATTGAAGTCACTGGATTTACACCACTATAACTGATTAGAATCTAGTCTCAGATTAGTTGACAGTGTCTCTTTAAAGAAGTTGTTTACCACATCAAAATTACATCAACCCCAGTAGTACAATTCCTGCAATACACTGGGGTCTTTCTGTTATTCTCAGAGAAGCATTTTGCCTGGGATGTAATATACTGGGGAAATCTTTCGTTATGAGATGTATCCAACAATTGACATGAGACGGGGAAGGAATGATTCCCCCACAGGCCATGCAGTGAAGGCAGAGCAATTCTCTGGCTGCCTCACTGCAGCCCTCATTGCAGCTGTCTCTCCACTCTGGGGACAGTGGACAGTGAGTCCACAAAATGGTGACTCCACCTTGCTACAAACAAGCGTGCAGGAAGTCTCCACTCACGCAGCTGGCTATGTGGTATGCACATCATGAATGAGCTTCCAAAATTCTCCTCCTTCCACCCCCACTCCCAATACCCACTCATCCTGTGCAGCAGAACTGCCTCTGGGCCCTCTGCAACTGCAGAGGACTGGACTTTGCTCAAAGGGTCCCACATCCTGCCCTTTATTTCCCTGTATCACTCATACAGCAGTCCTTCTATTGGGCAGGCAGGCAGTGCCTGCCTCTTTGTCACTAGCAGTTTAACAGCTTTCCTGAAGCCTGCTGCTGTGAGTCAGAGTGGCATGCAGGCTTGCAGATGTTTGTTTGAAAGGCAGGTTCTGTTCCATGCCTTTATTGTGCTCATGTTTAAAGAGGCAGCAGCCTCCTTACAGTTACAAATGGAGCTAAATGTTGGGAGAATTCCCAGTGCCAACACGTACCAGGCATTCTACTCCCCAGGAAAGCAGGCCAATGCAAAGCCTCCGTGGGGAGGCTTTTGCATTCAGCCCTGGGCCTTTGTCCTCATGTCACAAGTTTTTCCACTGAATGGTGCTCAGAGAAGATGGAAATCATGGACTTATATTTTCGCCCTGGCAAATGTCATGCAGGGCAAGAACAGAACATTTCACTCAGCTCTAGCTGATCTGGGATTAAGTTTTATCCCTGTCCTAGTGAATTACAAAAGAAAAACTCTCCAGCTCCCAAGAGCTCCTGTTAGTGGATTCCATGCTGATTTTTCCCCTCTCACTTTTTATTTAATAAAATGCTCTGGAGAGAGAAGAATTTTCATTCTGTGAATTAATATTGTCCCACCTACTTTGTGAAGCAGATCATAGGCTGTCTAGTTTCAGGGTAGTTTCCCTGACTGAAATGCTGTCCTCTAATTTCTTACAGATTATTTATCAGGAGATATTCCTCATGCCTCCTCTAGCAACTGTGCATGAGAGGAATACATTCTCTTCTTCCCCACCAGCAGGAGGTGCCAATGTAATGAGCCCAGGAAAACATCTATGTACAAAATTATAGTACCAAAGCCGGACACTGCACCAGCTCATCCCAAGATTAGACCAACTTCTGCAGCTCCAGGAGCCCCAAGGAAAATCTGCTAGGGGAAGGTTGCATTGATGAAAAGTGCCCAGAACTTTCCTTCTGCTGGATCCCCAGGGAAAGAGTGCTGCAGGGCTGGTGGGGTGGCACTCCCTCAGTGCAGCCTCCATCATCGGGGTTCCTATGGAGCCCCAGCAGAAATTAAAGCTTGTTCCCTGGCAGAAAGCCTGAGAGAATACAGCAGTGATGCCACTGCTTAGTCTTCTCCCTTGGAGAGAATTTCTCCTGGATGAAGGGACTAGGCTGGCCCTGCAAGGTGTAATTTACACCTCTTTGCAACAGAGTCAATAAATCTGCTCCAGGTACCTTAATTTCCTTTCTGCCAGGTTGCCATGCTATAAATTAGGTATGTGTAAATACAAACTGCCTCAGAAATACTATTACAATAGGATAAGAAGCATCAACCTTATTAAGGGATTTATCTTTAGCTACAGTACAAAGAGGATTTGAGGCTTAAAACTCCTGAGAAATTTTTGATAGAAAAAAGC
The DNA here is from genome assembly GCF_002925995.2 of Terrapene triunguis. NCBI lineage: Eukaryota > Metazoa > Chordata > Testudines > Emydidae > Terrapene > Terrapene triunguis. The sequence goes on from NW_020664585.1 coordinate 6,491,974, forward strand.
CCCCCATTGCTGTGACCTGACAAAGAAAACTTTGAGAGATTTTCATAAGAATTTAAGTCAAACATTTATCAGTTAGTGAAGGATGTTGAGGTCCCTTGCAGGTGAAAGGTGCTCTCTCTATGTAAAATCATTCTCATCATTACTATAAGGCACAAAGGGAAGGAAAACAAGAGGCTGTATACTATATGGACGAATCAGTATCTAGAGCTGAAAGTTCCAAAGCTCCATTTGTGTATAACGACACTTAACACAAGCAGAAGAAACTCAGGGTGGGCCCCAATTTGACCTGGAGGGACCCCCTATAGCACAGGTGCTGGAACTAGCGCTGCAGGGGGTGCAACAGCACTCCCTGACTTGAAGTGGTTTCCATCATATACAGGGTTTATATTTTGGTTCAATGGCTTTCAGCACCCCCACTATACACATTGTTCCAGCACCCCTGCCCTATCGGATGAAAGGAGAATCCACTCTTCATGCTTTCAGTTTCTTTTCTGAGGCAACCAACCTCTCTTCTGAGATGCCAATTATGGGTGTGATTTTTGTGCTGTGAGCACTTACTCTCTGGGAACTGGACTGAGGCCACCAAACACCTGACAGATGAAAGCTTTTGAACTCCATTGATTTGGGCTGGATTTGTCCATCCAACCTAAAGGTGAAAGGTTCCTTTTACCAAGCCCTAGAGTAGGGGTGGCCAACCTGTGGCTCCGGAGCCGCATGCAGCTCTTCAGAAGTTAATATGCGGCTCCTTGCATAGGTGCTGACTCCGGGGTTGGAGCTCCAGGCGCCAACTTTCCACTGCTCAACCCCAGTCCCTGCCCCCACTCCACCACCCCTTACTCCAAGGCCCTCACCCCTTCCCGCCCTCTCTCCTGAGCCTCCTGTACACTTCAAAACAGCTGATCATGGTGGGCAGGAGGCACGGGGAGGAAGGGGGGAGGTGCTGATCGGCAGGGCTGCCGGCGGGCAGGAGGTGCTAGGGGTGGTGGGGCGGGGGGGGGGTTGCTGACGTATTACTGTGGCTCTTTGGCAATGTACATTGGTAAATTCTGGCTCCTTCTCAGGCTCAGGTTCGCCACCCCTGCCCTAGAGCAATCCAATCCCCTAGTGGTACTGAATCTTTACTTTGTCCCATACATTTTTTTTTTAAGATACAGAGCCAGATTTTGATCAAAGTTACACTAATGTAGTTCTAGACTGAATACATTTAAAATCCATGGATTTATTCCAGATCTAGCCGGTGTGACTGAGATCAGAAATTGGCCGATCGCATACGCTGTAAACACAATAATTCTCTTTGGTAAAAAACAAACCTTTTCCTCTGACGGATAAAACCCCATTGCTCTCATTACAAATGGAACTTCCTCCAAGGGAATATGTGTTGACACCTGTCTGGTCTCCATTGCATCAATACCCTGACTGCGCAGCTGTGCATAGTAAAAATAGTCCTCCAGTTCCTGAGAGAAAATCAAATGAAGTACAACAAAGTTCAGTTTCTCAACATGCACGGCACATAAGCCTCTTTGAAGATATACTAAAAGGCATATCAATGAAATTATTTTTAAAGCAGATTTGGACCCCCACAATTTGTCAGACCCGTATAAATTAATTCTAACATCTTTACCAGCTGTTACCACACAATGTTTACTGTGACTGTAATTACCCTGAAGAATTCACCATCTCTGCCGCCATCCAAAAGGTTGTAGAATGGGATCAAATCCTCACCGCCCAGAGAAACAGCAGCCTCCAAAGCACTATGGCAATAACAAAAAGATAGCTCAGAAAGGGTTCGTGTGAGGAAAAATGTCCTGTTTCTCTTTCCATTCATTGCTGCCAGCCACACAGAAACTTATAACAAACAAATAAATAAAATCCACCCAAGACTCAGAACAAACAGGGAAAGGTATCGTGCTAAGTTGAAACTTATGTTACTCTATGAACAATCAGCACTTTCTATCCCAGGATTTCCCAGTGTTTTACATACAATAGCCCAGTATAGTAGGTAATTCTTATTGCACGTGTCTCTGGTCTAATGGAATGAGCACAGGGCTGGGAACCAGGAGATGCTGGGTTTTAATCCTGGCTTTTGCCACTGACTTGGTGTGTAGTCTTTGTGTGTGACATTTAACTTTTCTGTGTCCTGGTTTCCCCATTTATAAAGTGTGTTACTTCACAGGAACGTTGTGGGGATTAATTAGCTTATATCAGGCCAGCACTTTGAACAGGTAAAGGGCTAGTGCGCAGAGCTTTCCACAGAACAATCAAATTTTAGCTCCTAGTGTCCGGACTCTAACAATTACACATACACCTTTCCGATAAGATATTAGGCTCTGTTACTCAGGCGCTCTATTCTCCACAGTGGAAGACAATGTCCTAGATGCAGTGTACATGTAAAAATTCCGCTCTAGCTCCATCATCTGTCATCTAAATTTCAGTTTCACAGGCAGGTGGAGACAAAAGTGCCACATGTGTTAGTCAGGATGCAGAAAAGTAACAGCTCCCACAATGAAAACTGCCCAAGACACTACAATAGCCTGGTACTGCAATAACATCAGCAACATCCCGGTGCATTCATGACCGCATGGCATCAGCTTTGATCTGCACCTTTGGTGTGCTGTTCTCCATTATGCTATCTGCAAGTTTTATGATTTTTTATAATTAAGTTATTTGACATTAAACATAGTGGAGACTCGGAAAATACCAGAAGCAGCAGTAAAGTGATAATTAGCTCATAAAGAGCCTTGCTCCAACAGCAAATTACATAAAAATTCAATGATGCCTGGACTATGGCCAACCATTATAAAGAAGGAGCATTTACATCCTATTGCCCACTCCGACCCCCACCTAATTAAGCCAGATGAAATGGAAAAGGAAAATACATAAACCCACTGCTCTCCCACCAGGGCTTCATTTACTCTGGCAGCTCGGAAGTTGCTCTGTGCCCTCACTGCTGTGCAACTGGCTGGTATTACAAGGGAATCATCAGGAGGAGCTCTATTCATAGTGGACAGTGTCTGAACTGAATTCTTTGCAGAGTGAGCGTGTTTGAGGGATAAAGCCCTAGGTGCACTCCAAAGGGCAACAATGTGTTCTTCAGCAGTATCTTAAAGCCAGCCCCAGCAGGGATCAAAGAGAGGATGAATTCCCACCTTACATACGATGGCGACAGGTACTATGAAAAACCCTAAGGCAGACAGATAGATAGCTAACCCTCTAACCTAAACCATCCTTCAGTTCTAGCTTTGAGAGTGAGTAAGCTCCATCTCCTCCTTTTTCAAACATGAAGTTACGCTACACTGAAAAGGCTGGTTTCAGAGCATTTGCAGCTGCTTGCTTCATGTTGATGTTTGCATCTATCTATCTATCTATCTATCTAGGCATTCTTCATAGCGCGCTTGGCACTGTGGTAGCCTCACCCCACCTTGTGCTCACATCAGAATGAATAGCCCAGACATTAAAGGCAACAAACATGGCCTCTCTTTTTAGGCCGTACACAAAGGCTTTTGGAGGAGATGTCCCCTCTCGGACATCGATGGCACAGCTTTTTGGCACAGCTCTTCAGTTGGAAGCTGACAAAGGAAAGTTCCAAGCTTGCTGCCAGGGCCGCACAAAACTGGCATATACAAGCAGTCCTTACTCACAGGAGCAGTCCCAGTTACTTCAAATGGTCTACTCATATGAGCAAGGCATTAGAGTTGTTGGTCCTAAATCCATTCCGCAAATGCATGGGGGATTTCCTGGACAATATCAGACCATCCCATTTGGAAACTAGATAGTCTATATCAACACTTCTCTATTGTTTTTCATCCTGCAGGGCATTTTATAAGAAACAGATGCTCCTGTAGACCCACCTCCCCGCCCAAACCTCACAATCCCCACTGCCTGGCTCTAAAAAGATCCCAGCCTGTGGCCCCTCAGGCAGGAATCTTAAAATCCATGTTTTATAAATTACTTAGCACTTACATAGTACCTTTCATATTCAAAGCACTTTAAAAATACTCATTTATTAATCATTACGGAAGCCTATGAAGTAGGTAGGTCAGAATGATCAGCCCCTTTTAACAGATGATGAAGCCAAGAGGAGAAGAGATATTCCGAAGCTCCCAGAGGGAGGCAGTGTCCAACCCAGGATTAGCACTTATGAGTTTTTGATTCCCACTCCTGTGCTCAGGTCACTAGAGCACATCACTGTTTGCATTCACCTTGGGTGAGATCCTGCGAAGTACTGAGTACCCTAAACTCCCATTGACTTCCATGTGACATAAGGATGTTCAGTGTCTCACAGGATCTGGCCCTTGGCTGGCGGGGCAGAAGCCTAGGAAATACCAGGATTCTAAGAATTTAGTCCAAAAACAGGACCCTTAATTATAAATTGGTGGGAGAGGGAATTGTGGGTTCCATTGCCAACCCTCTCAGATGATGTGATGGGTAACTGGACACTTGGGACCAGATTTTCAAAAGAGTTCAGCATCCTTAGTGATTCCCACCTGAGAACACCTTTGAAAATCTGCCCACCTCAGTTAGGTGCCTAAATGGGAACTGAGCCCTTTTTGAAAATCTGGCTCCAATTGTGGGTCCGGAGCACATGAGAAGATCTAGCCCTTTCTGTTCTAACTGCAGCCCTTCTAGCAAACCAACGCTGGATCAGGTAACATTTTAAACAAAGTTGAATCCACTGAAATGCAGGTGTCAGTGCTGCACAGGATGGTATTAGAGTCACGCTTGCACCAGGGTACCTATATTAATGCTTCTTGGCTGAATGAGTTTTAGGGGCTTCAATGTTAAGCCTTTCTGAAGCAGAATGGGATCCTTTGGGATGAATATCCCTATATAAGCATAAGTTCATTGGCAACAGGACATATGCTTTAACTGTGTTGGTCACAGTTGTGTAAAGAGACAGAGCACATCACAAGCAATGAGAACAGCATGCTCTGCTTTTCCCTGGTGTTTACTCACTTTACATTAATTTCCCATTTCATCACGATGCAGTCGTTCCCTCCTGCTGTAAAGACACGGCATCCATCGTAGGAACTAGCAAGGTTGGAGACACCTCCTGGATGGCAAATGAAAGCCGAGGACTTGTGGGGGTTACCATCAACGGGCAAAATCTGCAGGCCAACCTACCAAGAATAAGGGTAACTCCATGATGATTGGCACTTTTATACAAATTCTGCTCTTTTAGTATTAGACGGTGTTGGTGGCCTGTGGTATACAGGAGGTGAGACTATATGATCTGTGGCTCCTTCTAGCCTTATGCTCTATGACCTATGTGACACAGAGAGGTAAATTCTACCCCCTCGTAGGCCGGCTAGGAGTCTGGGCTGTCCACTGTGGAGGGTTCTGTAGTGACAAGAATCCACTCTCAGCCTGCTCTGAAAATACTCCTGCAGCACTGAGACTGCAAGAGCTCATGGGGCTGTGTCCTGAATCTGCATCTTCTGCATGGGGCCCTCAAATCTTGTCCAGTCTAGTGCCGTGGAAATGCACCGGATCTGCAGTGCACAGAGACCTCCATGCTAATGAAAATGGGGCAAGATTTACCCCAGAAATATTCCAGTGTGGACGAAAGGGCTGACTAAGGAAGGGCCCATCAATATGTAAATCTAAAGTTTTACCACATTGTTCCACGAGTCACTGTGAATCTCAGGGGCACAAGCAGTGCTGGCCCTAATGGTAGCCTTCCTATAGATCATCCAACCTGTACACTATGTGCGTAGGGGCCACGTTCTGCTTTCAGATGTAATCACACTGTCTCCATTTCTGTTAATGGGTTTCAGGTGCCCATATCAGGGTAGAATTTGCCACCTGGAAACCCAAATCAACAACCCAGGAAGGAATAACTCACCCGGCTCTTTTGAGATCATCAAATCCCCAGAGCTGAATTCAGACCTGGGTGGAACCAGGAACCACCTAGTGACTTCACTGGGGTTATATCTGCTCACAGTAGGTCTGAACATGGGCCCGAAGCATTTGCAGCACCTAAGCAGCAGCTTTTTTTTTTTTTTTTTTTAAGTCACTAGTGTGTTATTCTACACTGGCCACCACTTCCGCACAGTAACCACACAGGGAGCTCAGCATAAGCTGGTGGGAAACGCATCCATGGATGACAGGGTCTTTCCTCTAAGGAGAGCATGTCCAACAAAAAAACAGAATACAAGCAGAAAAGGAAACAGCAAACTCCTGGCTTCGAGTTCAGTCCAGCTCCATAACCCCTGGGCTTGAAGCCAGCCCATCCCAAAGGCATTCTCACCCAGCTGTCTGCCAAGATCAAAGTTTATAGTCCCTCCCCTGAGGAGCTGTGTGCAGAGGGGGATGCTGAGCTGAGGTTAACTCCTTCTTCACCAGGGACCAGGGCCGGCAGTCGCCTAGGGCGCTACAATTTGGGGGTCAGCAACCGCGGCAGCATTTTGGCAGCGGGACCTTCCGCTGCCTCTGTGGGGGGCGGCATTTCAGGGCGGGACCTTCCGCCACCTAGGGTGGCAGAAAAGCTGGCGGCACTCCTGCCAGGGACAGGTAATGTTCATATATGGGGAAGGGGGTGGGTGTCAAAATTCAATACCATAGTTATTGACTATTCAAAGTATAGAGAAATACTGTGGTACCTGTGGGGAAATACTGATTTTTTTAAATGGTGACCACTGTGCATAGAAAGCAGTACAACTGACTCCCAAGTGAAATACAACAGAAAGGCTAAACAACTCCTCTCCACAATTCCCACCTCCCAATCCCCTCATCTCCTACTCCCAATTCCTCAGCTTCCAATACCTCTGGTCTCACCCAACCCTACATCTTTCATTTAATCCCCCCAATACCTCAGCTTCAGACCTGCACTCTCTTTCCACTTGTTTTGTTACTTGCCTTGCTGAACACATGCAGGACTAGATTACCTGAAACTCAGAACCTCCCATGTCTACGGTGAAACCTCCACTAAGGACCTGCATGTACAACAGGCAAACCTTTGTCCTAAGCAAGCACTTTAAAGTATTCCAGAGATTGAATTTTTCTCTCATGCTGGGTAGTTGCTATGGGCAGGTTTCACTATATGCACGCACATGTACAGGATATGGCGAGGAGCACTATAGAAATATACCTCTACCCCAATATAACGCTGTCCTGGGGAGCCAAAAAATCTTACTGCGTTATAGTTGAAACCACGTTATATCGAACTTGCTTTGATCCGCCGGAGTAGCAGCCCCGCCCCCCCAGAGCACTGCTTTACCCTGTTATATCTGAATTCATGTTATATCGGGTCATGTTATATCGGGGTACAGGTGTATAAATAAATACTATAACAGAATAATACCTAGCTCTTAATAGCACTTTTCATCGGTAAATCTCAATGCAGGTCAATATCATTAGCCGCATTTTACCAATGGGGAAATTGATGCACAGAGATGGGAAGTAACTTGCCCAAGTTTACCCAGCAAAGCTATGGCAGACAGGGGCGGCTCTAGGCACCAGCAAAGCAAGCAGGTGCTTGGGGCAGCCCATTTGCAGGGGTGGCAGGGATCCAGCATGGGAGCTGAGAACCAACAGGGCACCTTGGGAGCTGTAGTTCCTTGGTTAGCTCCCTGCCTATACAGCCAGCCCTGGAGCAGGGAAAGAACTACATTTTCCAGCATTCCCTTGGCCGCTACCAACAGGAAAGGGAGGTGGAGGGAGTGAGGTAGCTGAAGCCTCATGCTGCAGCTTGCTGTGAATGGAGAGCTCACTGCTAGAGCGGGGTGGCCCTGGGAACGGGGAACAAGTGTTCCCAAGGAGTAGAAGGCTTTGGCCCAGCTATCCCCTTCTGAAGACATCCCCAGACTGGATTAGGGATACTGGTGTGACCTCACCGTGCAGCCCCCAAAGAAAGAATTGGGTGGACTAAATGGACAGTGCCCCTCTCTATCTGAAGCCTAGCAAGGGAGGTACGTGGATCCCACTAGCATTTAAAATGAAAAGTAAGGGAGGGGAGGCTCTGGACCTGGGCCGCTTTAGATACAGAACCAGGCACATAGGAGGATTTCCACGTCTGAGCCATGGAAGCAGAAAATGATTTTTCCTTTCCAGATTTAGCTAATATTCAGAAAGGGAATCTAGCACCTGCTCTCTAGATTTGAACACCTCAAAATTCAGGAGTGCTCAAGCTCAATTTGGGCAGCTGTTACTTCATTTCTCCCAAATCAAATATACTGATTCACTGTAACTTGCTGTAGAAAAAGTAGGATAAAATTGAGCAAGAAATGCTCCCCAGTGGTTATTAGGGCTGGAATTGCTATTTTCAACAGCCATTGGCATTTTTTGTTTTTTTTTAGTTTTATTTGTTTAAAAGGAAGACAGTGATATTGCATTGGCAAATTCCCCATAGAAAGAAAGAGTGGAACAAAAGAATAATAAAGGCACCTTAACTTTTCCTCATTTATGGAGGACAGTCTTATAATATGCTTCCAGATATCCTCCAATCACACAAGCTGAAAATTGTTCCACTTTACTTCAGTTCTGTAACCATATGGGAACCAATCCTGTCCGTGTTCTGTGCACATCTAAAATTCCTGCTCAATGACCCGCCCTGGGAGCGAGTTACCAGTGACCTAGGGCTGGGGCGGAAGGAGGATACAGTTGGCAGGGGAGAGCCCAGGGCTGGGGCAGCAGGAGGTGTGTGGGTGGGGGGTCACTGGTGGGGGGGAAAGGGGGAGCCCAGAGCTGGGGCGGCAGGGGGTGCAGGTGGAGGGGGAAGAGCCCAGGGCTGGGGCGACACGGGGTTTGTGGGTGGGGGGGCACTGGTGGGGGGGAAGGGGGGAGCCCAGAGCTGGGGCAGCAGAGGGTGTGGGTGGGGGAGTAGAGCCCAGGGCTGGGGCAACTGGGGGTGCGGGTAGGGGGGAGAGCCCAGGGCTGGGGCGGCAGGGGGAGGCCCAGAGCTGGGGCGGCACGGGGATGCGGGGGGTAGCCCAGGGCTGGGGTGGGGGGCAGCCAAACATTTTTTTGCTTGGGGCGGCAAAAAACCTAGAGCCGGCCCTGATGGCAGAGCCGGGGATAGAATCTAAGTCTCCCTCATTATAGTCCAGTGCTCTATCCACTTGGTAACACTGCCTCCCTTTAAATATCTGGTGTATTTCTCCCTTAGGTACAAATGGCAACTGTACCTAAAGTTGTTTGCAATGTTATGCAAAACAATCCAAAAATCATATCTGACATAAATATATAGGAACTCTGTACCTTATCTTTTGTAATATAGGCCAAATATTGTTTCTGTGGATCCTGACTGTTTGCTGCTGGAAGGATTTGTATCTTCTCAAGAGGTGACCCATAGGTTGGCCCCAGAAGTGTCTTTCTAAAGGAAAACAACATTTTCATTTATTCTATTGATCTTATCCATTTTTTCAAACAAATGTTGCTGTGCCCAAGTATGGGATTGGGCATGTGTGTGTGTATAGGGGTGTGAGCGTGTGAATTTAGTGCTGGTGAAAGGTGTCAAGATGACAGCTCTAGAGACCAAAATCTTCTACTCCAATTGCCCTGTCTCTCTCCTTGGAAGGGCCACCATTGGAAGTAAGAGAAGAGTTTGGTCTCCATGGCTCATTCAGTTATTGGCCTTCACTGAAGCTGCCTGGCTCCCACTAGATCAAATATCGGCTTCCCCTTGGGACTCTGCACTTTTGGTTGAAGAATGAACTGCTCAGCTTCCAACACATCCAGCTCTTTAGGCTCTGACAACAATCACACATCATTAAATAATCGCAGAGGGTTAGCATTCAGGGCAAGCTGGCAAAAGGAGCTTTTAAAGAACCACTCTCTTGGATCATCTCTGCAAACACTGTGATTAATTTAGTCACTAACATCCTCGATGGATGGTTAGTGTGTCCTCTGTGAGAGAGCTGGCTTCCATTCCATTAACTTGTGTTATACAGTGATCAGTCACTGCCACAGGAAACTTTTAAGGGGGAGCTAAGAGCTGAATTCTGCCCTCAGTTACATCCATCCAGCAAAATCTATCTCCAGGTATTTGATGTGCTCCATTAAGAACCTGGACTATTTCGGCTTCTGGTAAAAGGATATTTGGGCAGCTGTAGCAGTGAGACAGGAAAGGCGGATCCCATCAGTCTGGCTCGGAAAGCAGAGAGAGGACTTGAGCTGGACTGGATGCTGGCTTCACATTCTTTATCTGAAAACCAATACAGGGTCCATCTGGGTTTAAAGTCTGCTAGTTAGCTTTGTTGGCCAGGGCAAGATTCCTGTTGTAACTAGGGAAAACCTTCTGAACTGATATTTTGGTAGCTAGCACAGTCGAAGTGGGGGTACAGTAGCCTGATAACACAGACAGCTTTATCAATGAAATCAGTGGAGCTATGCAGGACTCTATCATGATCACAATTTCCCTCCTCTTTTAGTAAAGAACATTGGGTCCAGTGGTTTGAACAGAGCCCAGGCACTCGGGACTCTGAGCTTCTATTCTCAGTTCTGACTCTCTGCAAGTCCATTAGGCCAAATTCTTCAGTAGTGTCCACTGATCTTGGGTGCACACCAAGAGGAGAAGATTGAGGGAAAGGGGAGCAAGGTTTGACTCACTGTGAAAATAAACCAGGGTCTGAGTTTCCCAGTTACCTGCACATTTTAGTCGTAGCATTATACAGCTTCATTTTGTACCGATTATTGGCTGTGAGAATAAAAGCTTCTGGAGTGAAGGGAGGGTACCAGGCCAAACACATTGGGACCGCGTTCTGTTCAATGCGGTCTCTTCGCAGGACTGCCAGGTATTCTTTACTGCTGCCGCCTAGATCATACTCCACCTGAATAGAACACAATGAACAAGATCCATGTGAAACAGCTGCACAGACTTGCCAGCATTCATGGTAGTCTGCTCCTCCCTAGTACCTTTTGCTTTACACTAGTGATTGGAGTGTGCTTTTCAAATGCTAATGAATTCACATCCCCAAAAGCCCTACATGGTAGGAGAGGAGATTTTTGGAGGTTTATAAAATGTTACTGTTGCAACCTCTGCTCATGTATCCATAATTATTAAAAATCACATGGATTATAACCTCACTAAGCTGATGCAATGTCAGTTACGGGGAACACAATAAGAACTCCACAGCAAAAGAAACTCAGCTCCCTGCTGACATGCTAAACCCTCAGCCAAAGCTGGAGGTGTAAATCCCCCGGCTGTGGAGGGTCCTGACTGCAGTGGAATTGGTGTTAGTTCATTGGGGGAAGGGGTGTGGGAAGAATGTGGGGAACCAGTGCAGGGGTGTATGGCCCCCTACACATCACAGGGACACTGTTCCTTCACAGTAGGCTTTGGAAGCCTGTGCTGGTGTATCCGCTGCTACATGCATCAACTGGCCATTGCCTCCCATTGAGAAGGGTGCAACAAGAGATTGGGTCCATTGCACCCTTTGCTGCTCTGCAGCTTGGGGGCAAAGGGGGTAAGTCTTGCCCTATTGAAACTTCATTGCTCTAAAGGCAACTGGTATGGAGCCTGGGGGAAGGTTTTTCACCCCCAGTAACTAGACAGGTCTTGCAATATGAAGTGAAGCTCAAAGTGAAAGTCTACGTGGCTAAGAGAGGGAGCAGGTGACAGAGTCAAGGGCCCTTCACTGAGAATGCCCAGCTGCCAACTCCAGACGTGCAAAGGGACAAGCCCACTGACTATCAATGATAGGGGCATATTTGTTCTCAAATGGTGGGATGGAGAGTTGTCTCTCACACAGCCAGGCCCTAAGACACACAGGGTTTCATACATGAAACCCAGCATCTTCAGTGGTGCCTGGAAACGTTCAGGCTACAGATGAGTAAACTGAGACCCAGATGAGCTAAAGTAACTTACCCAAGGTCAAACAGCAAGTTGAGTCAGAACTGGGAATAGGACCCAGGAGTCCTGCCACTAAGCCCCTGCTCTAACCAGTAAACTCTACTGCCTTGCATGCTTTTAAGCAGACTTACCAACAGCCTGTCCTCCCCAAGGCTTAAGAGCCTTGGTTGATTGCTGTCTAAAAGGACTCCAAATAGTATACTTCGAATTGGTTTATAATGTGAATGAAGCCCTGCTAGATGCTCCCAGCATCTTTCACCATTTTTCAGTATTCTTTTGTAAACAGTCACTGCATATTTTTCATCCTAAAATGACAATACAAATATTTTAGTTGATCTTCAGCCTGCACTTCTATTGTGTTCCCCCAGCTGTCAAGGAAATTCTTAGCATTTCTTAGCTCATTAGTCTGGCCTACATGCCTTTCTAACTATGTGCTGGATAAGCCACAAGGAAAAGGAGGTAAATAGAATGCCAATAACAACAACAAACCTGATTGGGAGAAAGGATCTGAACAGAACCAACCAACACTAAAATAACAAAGAACAACTCTTCAGCCCTGCCTGAAAGGAAGCCACTGACCAACCCCAGGGGTATACTAGAGTGTGCTTCTGCTCTGAAAAGGAGATGTAAAAATGGCATCATGAAACTCTATATTGATTGTCTCTGTGAGCCTGGAGCAAATGTGATCAGGTTACAAACAAAAATATATTTTTCTTAACTTCCAGCCCCCATGGGATGTATCATCATCAGTAATTAAGATTCTGCACTCCAAATGCAACCTCATTGCCTTCAAATACTGCCAGTTACATCTGTGCACTGAAATATGAAAGTGAGTTCACAATTCTTTTGATGATACATGAGCCAGACCAGACTCCATCTCACTCTCCCATCGCTAATACTGCAGGGATCAGAGGAGTAAAGAGATGTCAACACTTATTTTTGTCACTAGAATCAGCTGGTAGGGCTCTATATAGAGACAGGGAGCAGATACACTGAGGAGGAAGGTGCCATTTTTACAAAATCACAGCTTTAAGAGAGCTTTAAAAGAGGGAGAGCGTTCCTGCTTGTTCTCCTTTCAGGATCATATCATGGCACAGCCTGTAAGTTCCAGTCCCACCAAAAGGTGCTGCAAGGAGAATATACATATATCTTGAGAAAAACTTACAGCAGTTGCAAGATACTGGGAATCATGAGAGAAGCTTATTTGAGTTACTGGGCCTCTTGAGTATTTGAACTCTTTGCAATCATCTTCTAATGAAATAGAATCAAGGATGTAAACGGTTCCATCAGTAAAACCAGCCGCCAGAAAAGAACCTAAAATACACATCAGAGAACAATTATTATACAGATCACTCATCTCAGGAAACCTGATGCTCAATGTTCAGTGAGATCTCAAGGTAAAAATACCTTCAGGGTCATAGGAGAGGCACTGGATACTGGCCCCCATAAAGATTCGGCTAATGAGATACTTTGTCTGCATATAGTCCCACACCTTTAGCAGCCCACAGTGACTTCCTATGGCAATGAGAGGCTGGCTAGGGTGGCAAGCAATGGCATTAACAGCTTCCTTGGCCTCCTCCATTAATTTTTCCAGTTTTGTCCCCTCTGCTGTAATGTGAAGCACTGTCGCGTCCAACGTGGAGAGAATAAAATTCCTGTTAACATGAAGAAACAAACACAATTTGATGAATCAGGCAGGTGGACTCTTTTCCCTCCCATTTACACAGCAGGCTAATTTCTTGTCAGTAATTTAGGGAATGATTGCTCCCTAAAACCAGGGCCGGCTCTAGGATTTTTGCCGCCCAAAGCGAAAACAATTTTGGCTCCCCCCCCCCGTTTTTTAATTACCCCACCCCCAGCCCTGCCTCGACTGCGCCCCTTCCCTGCCTCCTCCCCCCAGGCTCTCGAGCCTAGGAGGGAGGGGGAGAAGCGGCGCCCGCGCCGCGGCCACTCGGAGTCTCCCCTTCCCTCCCAGGTTTGAGAGTCTGGGAGGGAGGGCGAGTAGCGGCGCACGAGCGGCAGCAGCAGCGGAGGTGAGTTAGGGCGGCCGGGGCACATTTTTAGGGGCGGCATTCTGGCGCCGGCCATGCCGCCCCTAAAAATGTGCCGCCCCAAGCACCAGCTTGTTTTGCTGGTGCCTAGAGCCGGCCCTGCCTAAAACCATGGAAAGAATGGCTGCTCATCCATTCATTCAGCTATGTCTTTAGTGCAGCTGGACTTCAGTTTCTGCACATACATAAGCAAAGATATATAAACCAAACAACTGACCATGCATATATGTTACTAAACTCTTATCAGGAAGTGGTTATCAGCCATCCTGCAATGTGAGAGACTGGCCCCAATGAAAGTGCCAAATCCTGAAGTCCTTTCTCAGAGCTGAGTTCTGCCATCCCTTACTGTACTGCCCAGGAATCACTCACTGACAACACAGGGACTCTCTGTGGAGTCAGGAACTTAGCAAGCCTAAGGCCATGAACAGTGTTTGAAAAAGAGTCTGCATTAGAAACCAGTGGTTCCTGGGCCTCAGTCCTGTGCTCAGACCACACCTCCTCTCTTTAGCATTTGTAAGCCTGCTCTGACTTTCCCTGTGGGGCAGGAGAGACTTTCAGTCACTTGTCCTGGCGTGAAGCTTGGTGTGCCAAAGCTGATGGGGGGTTGTGTATCTGCCTGGCCAAAAGAAGCTGCTGTAATTCCTGGTTAGGCAGAAGGTCTGCAGAGGTTGCTAGCTTGAATCTCCATCTATTCATTTAGTGATGGGACCCTAAGAGCAGGAGCGTCTTTTAACCTTTCCCTTTGCTTTTCCACCACTTCTTACTTCCCAGAGGGGCTGCCAGTGCCAGGAAACTACAGCAATTACTCAGGAGGAGGAACCAGACAGAGGAGATCAATAGGGAAAATACCTATTCCCTGAGGCAGAACTCAGGTTTACAGAGGAGTCTATCTATGCCCCACAGCTCCCTAGAGAACATGTGAAATTTAAAACTGTTGCCATAAGAGTCTAAAAACTCTGCATAAGGAAGCTCTGTTTCAGGCTGCAGGCAACTGGGGAGGCAAAAATGAACTAGCAGTGGGACAGCCCCTTGCCCCTTGTCTGTGATGGACAGGTTTGATTCTGCATCAAGATGACCAATGTGAAGATCTGCAGCCCTTCCTGCAGAGAAGACAGTACAATGGGCAACCTCACCTACCCATCATATTGTATATTAACACCTGAACCAAGTGCATTGACAATTTCACACACAACTAGATTTAGGATTTAAAATCCATTCTGATACAGCCAAAGCACAACAAAGAAAATCTGTCGACTACTAGTTGAACATTTCAACAGTTTCTTATTAATCAGTTGATTAGAGCCATCACTGAAGGACTCTCACCTGATAATAAATGGTTGACCATGTATAGTACAAGAACTGGAGTAGTCTGCGTTGTTGCTGGCAAGACTGGGAGGGTTTTTTGAAAAGGAAATGGATTGGATGGGTCCCAGTTTAAAGTGGCTGTACCAGTTCACAAGCTGCAGCTGGCCATCATAGAATTTAATGTGACCTTTGACATCACAAGTTACAAAATAGCTAAAAGAAAGGACAAGAATCGGTTAATCAAAACACATTTTAAAAGCGCTGCAGAAGAACCAAGGGCTCGTCTACGCATTTAGTTCACGGCAAGCCAGGGTGTAAATCTACACTGCACTAGTGTGCTGTGCACTAAGTGTCCCTGCGCACGAACAGTTCCCTGATGCACTTTGATCTACTCCTGTTTCAAAGCAGATGTATATCAAAGCACACTACTGAACTTCTAGTGTGTGTCGGCAGGGTCCACGCGGACACTTGGAGCACAGCAGGCTTGTATGGGGTAGATTTACACTCCAGCTTGCCTCAGACTCTTTGTTTAGACAAGCCCTAATGCTCTGCACTTCTCTGGGGATTTTTATGAAAGAAAACGCTTCACAAGGCCTGATCCTGTTCTCATTTACACGGGTGTAAGTCAAGAGTAACTACACATTGTAATCAGTGGTGTAGAACGCGTGTGAGAGCAGAATCAGGCTTTTATATCTCAGAATACCAGGGTGGGGCATTTTCATCCCCATTTTATAGATGAGAAAATGAAACTCAGAGAGATTACATGAATTCCCCAAAATCACACAATGTGTCAATGACACAGCCAAGAATAGAGTCTTGACTTCCCGTCCTTTGCATTAACCTCTAGACACAAGGCCTTGGGAATAAGAATTAGTATCTAAAGACTCCATAGTAGTATAGCAGCAGCTAAACACATGCTTAACCTACAAACTAATTTCATTACATAAGGTGGTGGCATTGTCTAGAGATCTAAGCATGAGACTAGGAGCCAAGAACTCCGGAGTACTAATTCTGACTCTGCCATGGACTTGATGGGCAATCTTGGGCAAATCACGTAACCTCTCTGTGCTTCAGTCCTTCCATCTGTAAAACAAGGACAATGATCCTTAACTCACCTCACTCACAGGGGATGATGTGAGGGTCAGTTAATGTCTGGACAGCACTTTCAAAGTGTAAACAATGAAGTGCTAGGTATTTATTTAGGATAGGTATTAACTTCCAGTTAGCAATCCTTAAAAAGTACCTAGATGGTTGATACATAACTGCAGTTAGAGCTAAGCATCTAGTAGTATCACTGCATGGCTTGCCAACAAATATTTTAAAGTTGGCAAAACATCCTCTGTGACTTCAGTGTGTATCAGTTCCCTCTACTGGTTAAGATAGGGAAGCTGCTCTTATAATTCACCCGATAGCCCAAATTAATCCATTCTCTGAACCTATGCAATTAGTGAACAACTGTGGAGCCTGTTGGTTAGGTATGGGGTGGGTGATTTCACAGATTTTGATAGTGTATATTAAGTAAGACCTTTATTTTTATTATTCAGCACAGTGAATTATGAGTTTCTCTTTCATTTAATTTTAGACCACTGATGGTTTTAGGTCCGGTACCTTGTGACTGTTAGGGCAACAAATGTCTCCCTTATCCCACTAGGGGGCAGAGATTCTCAGCTTTCACGTAATAAGGAGCATTTCGGCCAAATTTACTGCCAGTTAAAACTGACACAACTCAACTGAAGTCAGTGGCGTTTTCCTTCTTACACCAGCAGTGAATTTGACCCTTTTCATCCAGTCCCAGAAGTATGCAAAGCATTGAACCTCAAAACTGCAACACTGGGATGTACATAAAATATATTTTATATGTTTTTATTATTAATAATAACTTGTCTGTGGCCTCGAGTTCTATACCCAGTATATTAACTAAAGCCACCTGGATTTGCATGTGGAAGAATACAGAAAATATTACCTATAATATTATTTAGAATAGGATTTTCAGAAGTGCTCTGTATTGGCCCAAATCTGCTCCCTATGAACAAAGCTCCTGCTGGGAGCAGAGTTAGATCACTGCTAAGAGCATTGGAAAACCCACCCTTGAACTCTAAAAGCAATCCTCGCTTAAACATCTCATTACAATTTTGCATAAGTAAAATATATGATAGTGTGTAGAGATGCAAAAAGATTCTACTGTCACTTGTTTGAGGTGAGCCACATAACTCACCATGTATGAGTAATGTGAGACTCTCAAACTCATGCCACGAGAACCTTTATACTAGAGATCGCACACCATCATTTGGCCTCGCTAACTAACATGGATATCCCTGATCCTGTGATGTGTCGATCGCCCTGATTTGCCACTGCCTTGCACCTTGTGTCGTCACTGATGCTTCTGAAAAGTACTATCACAACAGGTGATAGTACTTGCTTTGCACAGGTGTAACGGCTGTGGAATGTGCAAAGCAGTGGAGAATCGGGTTCTATACATTGCAGGAGAATCCTGTTTTCATTCCAGTTCAATATCCTGAATACATTAAAAGATAACAAGGCCCTTACTCAATTTTTACCTATTCTTTACTCAGGCAAACTACCATTGACTGCAATTGGAGGTTTGCTTTGGTGAAGACTTCTGGATTTGGTTCAGTATAAATATATGCAGAACAAACAATGCAAAAACCAGTTTAAACATTGATTTTTCATTTCAGCCATACACACTGGCTTTTTAAATGCCCACATTAGCTCAAGAACAGGAAAGTATTTTATCCATTACCTGTCAGATGCAGTAAGCACAGTGAGGGCATCTTTCTGCACATACATCAGCTTAATAGCCTTCCTATTATGTGGTTTTACACACAAGCTGGCAGGCATGGACGGTGGGCAGACTGCGTCCCACACCACCAGCTTCCCTCCTGATGTGGCCGTGAGAGCTTGCAAATTGCCAAAATGAAACACTGACTGACTAAAGAGTCCCACCATCTTGTTGAAAGTCTGCAAAGGAAGCAAAGAGACCCCGCATGGCATTCTCTGTAAAGTACAAACTAACCTACCCTTGCAAAGTTTTCAAAAATTAATTGAAACTAACGGAGAGAAAAAAATAATCTCACAAATCTGAGTGTAGGAAACAAACTGTCTCCAAACAAACTCCTGGTGTTAGAGGTAGTAACATGTCTTGTAGAACGACAGCTCCATTTGTCCCCGAATATCGACAGAGTTCCAACTACATGCTGGTATTTTGGAGGGGCTTTGCTGGGTGAAGAAGGAAAACTTCCCCTCCTCTACTGGGCTTTGGGTCTTTCCCACATTTTGTTTCCCTCCACACTGCAGATGGAGAGAGGAGCATCAAACCCTATTTAACTAATGACTGCAGATGTGAAGCTCTCTGTTAGTGCCAAGTATTACCGTCACCTCAGCAGGCTACGGGCAGCACATGCATCTTCAGTACGAAACTGCTCCCCAGCTCCATGCACATTAGGAAGTGACTGTCCCCAGCCCATGGCGGGACCCAGCAGAGGCAAATCTGTCATCCAGGCAGGAAGAGGAAGGTCCTGCAGCAGGAGATGCAACAGGACCAGCTCTTTCTGGGAGTCCCATCCTGACCTCTCCTCCCAGCAACCACAGACTGTCCCCTCCAGTAGCCACAGAGTTCCCTAGAGAGCCATGCAGCCTCTCACAATCAACCAACGTCTGAAATGTTACTTTACAATAACAATCACAAAGTACCATAAACTAGAGACCGGGGGATACACTGGGATGTGGAGGGACTTCGCAAGTTCACTCCATTCAGGACATTGTGCTTGATTAGTAAGACAGACTGGTCGTCACTGCCAGAAAAAAAGCAAACCAGCTAAAGCAGTACTGTCCATTTACAATACTCACTCTGTCAGTTAAATGAGGAGCGCTGTACTGCAAACCGGTACTATCCTGAGGAGAAATACAGAGAACTTGTTCCACATAAAGATGATAATTTTTAAAATGGACTTTGATCAAAAAAGAGGCTCTAACATGCCCATCACTGTGTTATCTGGGCACTAAAATTACATTATTATTAATTATTACAGTAGCATTTGGTCGCCACACCCAAGATTGGGGCTTCATTGTGGTAGGCACTGTGCAAATAGTAAAAAAGAAATCTTCGGCCCTGAAGATCTTACAGTAAGTAGACAAACAACAGGGTGGAGGGGAAACAGAAAGGTTAAGTGATTTGCCCAAGGTCCCACAACTGGCAGAACCAGGCATAGAAAGCAGGACTCCTGAGCCCCCATCCAGTGCCCTTTCCATTAGGCCATGCTGCCTCTCTAGAACACAGAGCCACAGTACGTCTCCATCCCTCCATAAGCTCAGTATGCTCAGCTTTTCCCTTTTATGTAGTAAAGTAGTGTAATTAGAATGTTGGGATAATTTTTTCCCTCCCAGAATTATCTTAGTCTTGTGGCACAAGAACTACAAAAATCACATTAACTCCTATGTCTACTTACCCATAGATAAAATATCACTTGAGTTTTACTGTTGCTGACTAGTTCCTTGTGATTTTTTGGATTGAAAACAATGTAGCTCTGAAATTAAAAAGTTAAAGTTAGGTTAAAATTCACGTTGGCCCGTCTACAGCATTTACATAACTCAGTTTTAATGCTCGGGCCTGGTGGGGTGCTGTGCTTCACAACATCCATTCTTATTAGAAATGTACTGTGTTAATCTGCAGAGAATTTGACCCATAGGACCTGATGATCAGTTTCACTAAGGCCTTCTTATGTCACTCTGGCAGCGTAATGGAGCCTTAAAGTGGGTACAAAAGGCCTTGTGAGTGTGACCCTATGAGGAATGCCACCCTGGCTGTTGCAAAGCTGGCATCAGGGCTCTACTTTGCACCTGCTGCTGAGAGGTCACTACAGCTGGTGCAGAAAGTCATAGGCATGAC
Organism: Terrapene triunguis; assembly: GCF_002925995.2. Lineage (NCBI taxonomy): Eukaryota > Metazoa > Chordata > Testudines > Emydidae > Terrapene > Terrapene triunguis. The sequence continues at coordinate 6,512,024 of NW_020664585.1, forward strand.
TGAAGTGCAATGCTCTATTGCTATTCTCAGGGCCTATAGAAGGTCACAGCCAGAAGCAGAGTGTAAGTTACAGTGTCCCTGGGGCTGCTCTAACATATACTGGGGGCTGCACAGGACCCTGCACAGCCTCAGAATACAGGAATGCAACAATATCTTTGTCCCCCACCCAGGGCCGGCTCTACTGTTTTTGCCGCCCCAAGCAGTGTGCTGAATTTCCGCCGCGGACGGCGGGGGCAGTCCGTGTGCCGTTAGGGCAGCATGCGCGTTTCCGCGGCAGCAGCAATTCGGTGGCAGCTTCTGTCTTCAGCCGGAAGACAGAAGCTGCCGAATTGCTGCCGCGGGCAGCTGAACATAGAAGCTGCCGCCGAATTGCTGCCGCCGCGGAAACGGCAATTCGGCGCGCTGCTTGGGGCGGCAAACACACACGGACTGCCGCCCCTTGCAGATTGCCGCCCCAAGCACCTGCTTGGAATGCTGGTGCCTGGAGCCAGCCCTGCCCCCACCCAGCCCTGTTCCTGCCCCAAGGGCAGGAATGACTTAACGTGCAAGTCAGGCACACTGTGTTTAACAATGGTTTGTTTCCACTCTCCTAAACCCCTTTAACAATTAGAATCACTCACCTGATAACCAAATGCAGGTTGCAATTCTACACTACACATAGGTTTCTCTTCAGGTGAAGTCCACTTCCAAATGCAAACTCTCTGGCCGACAGGGGAAAGCAAAGTGACATCAGTGTGCTATTCTACGCACTATTGAATTCAATGAGCCTAATCCTGCTCATTATAACTGCAGCGACTCCAGTAAAGTCAGTGGGGTTGCATGGGGGAACATGGGAGCAGAATTGAGCCCAGTAGGGTCTTGATGGTTAGTATGGAATTTTTAAAAATTGATTATATGAGATATTGATCGTATGAAAAGTCACAAATTAATATCTAGCATGGTCAGGCCTGCAGTCAGACATCCTTTTTGAACTGGAGATCAAATGAGTTTGGGCTCTGCTTCCCACAAGATTGTTCAAAACCATGTTATAAATCAGTTTTGCTGCAGCTAGATTTGAACCATGTTTAAATCTGGCTCTTTGCCAGTGAAGATTGGCCTGAGGGTGCAGAATAATGCAAGAAGTTATGGCACTTCTGCAGGCCTGGGTTCTAATCCTGACTCAGGTGAACTCAAGCAAACATGAGTTTGATGGTTTTCAGTTGTGTACATGGAGGATCCGGAGACAGCATTAGCATTTAGTATGACTTCCCACTGGCTTCAGCCCTGGCATAATTTTGGCATTGATGTTGGGTGTGAATTGCATAGCAAAACTGACTTTGCTGGGAACTTCCATTATACTACGGCTAGCTAGGCCTCACATTATACCACTACTCACATACTGGAGCAGATTGATAATACGTTCAGAAACTAACAAAAAAAATTAATGTTATTTTTCTGCCTGAAATGTAAGGTGACGGCACTGGATATTGCTAGTTACTGTAATCAGGTTAACTAAAGATATGTCAAAGTCAGAATGGTTTATCCTGACTTATACAGGTTTCTGAACTTTGTAGCTTTAAGATAAATGAAATCCAGATCTGAACTACCTCTGAGTTAGTAAAACCCAAACCCAGCTGACGTGATTTTGCAAAAGCAACCTCCAACCTGCCCAATGTTACTCAACTCCGGTGCATATCCTCCTCTTAGTTACACTGGTGCAAGTCTGCAAGGTTCAATCTCTACAGGCTGCAACAGAGAAAACATGTTCTTTACCTGTATTTTGCCAGCACCAAGTGTTACCAAATACTTAGCATCCTGGGAAATAGCAATAGCACCAACCCCATCTTCTGGGTGACTATCAAATATCGTATGCACGGGAATCCTGCAGAACAACGCACACACAGTCACTAATGACAGTGACAACTATTTGCAATATCATTTGGAGCTCTCGTCCCCCTTCCACCCCCACCTCCCGCAACCCTTTGCACAAAATTCTATGACCTGTCACTTTGGAAGCTTCCTTTCACCATAATTGGGGGGTGCGGGAAGAGGAACAACCACCCTCAGCTGTTAAAAACTAATTCAAATAAGATTCCAGACACTGCAAAACTGGGAATCCTGCTTCTATAGTACTGATAAAGCAGGGGAAATTACCTAGCATGCTTCTTTTTTGAAAGTATCATTGCATAGGACTCCCACCCACTCCCCTCAGAATCTGGGGTCCTGTTCTAAGCGACGGTGTTGCTTTCAGAACCCTGATTTAGCTTCATATTTGAGAGGCTCTTCTGACTGTAATTTCTGAACAGTTCTTATTGATGGTTTCGTGTTTCTAGGGTTTCATTGACGTTGCTAGGGTAGCTCCTGCTTCTTGCATATTTGGGGTCTGATTGAGACTGTTGTGGAGGGAGCTGCAGCAGTGGCAACTGGGAATGTGGGGAAGGGGCTTACAGCCAACAGCCAATGTCACCGAGCACTCAGAATTCTAAGAACTAGGGCCAAGATGTAAACAAATAAGTGAGTAAAATTAGGTGCCCAATTATGAATGTAGGAGCCTAACCTTCGGCAGCCAAGTTTGAAAATCTTGGCCTAGGGGAGCTCTGACCGATCTTACGTGGAACTATCCGCACTGGAGTGATTTGAAACTGAAGCCATTACTCCACCATGGGTGCCTTGTCTGCTTGGTCTATTTTTCCTTCCTGCGCTCCTGGACTATGTAATTATTTTTGTCTAAACTAACAGCTGAAATTGCTTAATAACTATTATATTGGCTCAAGAAGTTTTCCTATGTCTTGTTTTGTGAGCTAAATTTTGGTTTTTGCTAATACTGCCATGAGAAAGTTACTTGGTGATTACCCAGAATGCTGAGAAAGTGGCATCTCCTGACCAATCTGGAGCATTTGCTACAGGAAAGAAAGAAGGTTCTCAAACAGGGACTTTCTAAATACCTAGGAACTTACCCTGAGAAGGCATCCCACACAATGATTAGATTATCAGGTCCCTGGTCAGCTGTTGCAATCCATCGCCTATCTTCACTTACACATAGACAAGAAATAGAATTAGAGTGACCCTAGAGAGTCAAAATAAGAAATGTGCCTTGAAAGATCTAGGAACAACATTTATTTAAAGCCATCATTCAGCAAAGGCCTAATTAAACTGCACATACTGTACATTGCACCTGGGACAGTCTCCACGTCCATATCTGTCAAGGTCCTCCTCTCTCTCCCCTTTCAAACCCACCTTATCTAGGAGTACTTCCTTCTTTACCCCATCTATAATCCCCTCAGTCCCTCTCTCTGAATTTGTTGCCCTGTGTCTTGTCTTGCCATATTGGCAGTGTAAGCTGCCTAGGGAAGGAAACAGAACATGACTTCTCTGTATGTATAAAGCGGAGAGTAAATGTACAGCGCTATATACATGTTTTATAATTCATAACAGAATAATAAAAATCTTTGACAAGGCTTGAGCATTGGCCTGCTAAACCCAGGGTTGTGAGTTCAATCCTTGAGGGGGCCATTTAGGGAACTGGGGTAAAAATCTGTCTGGGGATTGGTCCTGCTTTGAGCAGGGGGTTGGACTAGATGACCTCCTGAGGTCCCTTCTAACCCTGATATTCTATGATTCTATACCTCAGTGCAGATACAATTCATAGTTCAAATATAAGGTATATGATTATAAAGTGTATTATAGGATTATTTATTATTTATACAGAGCCCAAGAATGTGCAGAGCACTCTGCAGCCATAATGTATAAGTATTTCCCTGTTAAGTACACTATCATTATATCAGAAATGTTTGAAGAGCTGTATAACACCAAGTTACAGTAAGGAGCCAAGTCAGCTGAAGATAAACAGACTCATTAAAGCTCTCTTGACTGGCAGAACAGTGAAAATGCAGCTGATGCTGGGTAGATGTGATAGACAAAAAGGTCATCAGAATGTTTTTTAGATTCCAGTATGAGTCTTCTACTTCCCTTGCTGTGGGTGGGGTTCTGCACCTGGAAGAACAGGGTTCTGAACCTGCAGATATTGCAGTGGGGTTCTGGGCCTGTAAGATAGGGTTCTCTAGCAATGGGGTTCAGTACCTGTGGGAAGAGGGTTTCTGTACCTGTAGATGATATTGCCGGTTTCTGAGTATGTCGTGGATCACAGCAGTGTGAGAGGAAACGTATAGGATCACCCTGTGCTCTTCATCAAGTAGGCTGTAAACAGGGAGGTGGCTATTGTAACCAAATGCCCAAGACAAACTCTGTAAGGAACACAGTTACTTTTTTATGCCAAGCATTGACAGAATTATCATAAAACATAATCTCTCTTACTTTTAGCATCTGTGATCCTAAAAGAGCCCAATATGCATCAGTTACAACCCCCTCCGTCACCACTGATATTCTGCCACTTTTAGGGAGAAGGACAGCAACACACAATACCACACTTGGCCAAGAACACTGGAGCAAAACCCTTCTCATAATAAGTTGCCCTATGACCCATTAAAGCTGTTTTGATTGGCAGAAGACTGAAAATGCAGCTGATGCTGGTTAGATGTGACAGCGCAAAAGGCCATCAGAATAACCTTTGACACTAATTTCAACCTCCTACAAATGCATCATTATTTTTAGTCAAAAAATAAACTTTAAAATCAAAACTATGTCTCTCATGAAGCTAAAAGATTACTTCATGTGTGATGAGCTGGTCTTTTTCACTAGCATGAAATTTCCCATTCTCTAGGCCCTGCTTTGTACTCTGTAAAATACTCACAATTGGATGTGTTTTGATGTGCTCATCCTCTTCAAACAACAAGCCAGGGGTGGCTGAAGACACTAGTGACTCCTCCTCGGCTGGAGCTGAGCTGGCAGTGATTGGTGCTTCTACGGATCCTGTCTCTTCTTGGCTCATTTCAGCACCTGCTTCTATGCTCCGGCTTTCCTGATCTGCTAAACTCTCTTTGTCCCTCAGATTTTTCTGGTCACTCTCTTGTGCCTCTTGGCCTATTTGCTGCATGTCCTGCTCCACCTTGGTGGAGCTTGGTAGTCTAGTAGGAGCCTCGCTCTCCCATTGCGGCTCTGTGGGTACCTGCTGTTCATCTTGTCCAATATCTTCTAATGTTCCTGTTATTGCTGCAGTTTCTTCTCTTTCCTCTGATGGACCTTCAGTGACATCAGCCACCGGTTCCTTAAAAACAAATAAAGGCTTCAATGTACACTTTGCAGAATGAAAAATGTATTTCATCTCTTCCGTGCTGCACTGTCTCCCTTACCATCTCTGTAACTCATCCAACCTTCAGCCAGTGGACTGCCATTCATCTACATGCTTCAATTCTATTGGTTATTAAAATGCAATCGATTCTATCTTGGATTCCAGCCACACCATAAAATAAGAACCTATTTTAGGGCTGTGGCATCAATACATTCCTCTGCGTGTTTTTAAAACCCTCCTTGGATTTGCTCCAGATAACCTGATAGAAAAATGTCTCTCCTCTCCCCTCTATGGTCCTTTTGTTCATGCAGTCCCAGCCTCCTCTAGGTCCCTTCATTCAATCTCACTGCTGTTAGTGAAAGAGGCTTCTCCTCTGCAGCGCCAGTAATCTCGACTAGCTTTCTGAATTCCTGAACAACTCTCTATATCATTTTCAAGCTCAGATGAACACACATTTTGCTCCCTGCCCCAGACATTGTATGTTACATGCAGAAACATTATTGATCATGTTTACAGTGTCATAGGTGGCCCCGGTGCTTTGCAGGGAACAAACATCAAATCCATGCTAAGGTTGGGAAATAAAATGAAATAAAATCAAAAAAATCAGGAAATGCAAAGGTTAAGGATTTGCCAGTAATTTTAACTCGGCTACATTGCACATCCTCTGCACTGCATGCTACACATTGAACAACAGGAAATCTAATATAGTCACATATACATTATTTAACAGGGAAAACAAGAAAAGAAATTTTGCTACCTCACTACTCGCCCCCCTTTCTAGAGCGTTAAGAAATATATTAAATAGCACTGGATCTAGTTCCGACCCTTGAGGGATCCCACCATTAACCTGTTGCCATGATGAATATTGACCATCTAATTCTACCCTTTGTTTTCTGTCTCCTACAGTTTTTGATCTAGGACAATACTTTGCCTCTCACCCAACAACAACTTAAACTTCTTTAGGAGCTTCTTGTGCAGGACCTTGCCACAGAAACAAGCCTAGTTTGGAGTTTCTAGCCTCCCCTGTTTTTGAGTTACATGAATGTCAAAAGTTCATGGAAGCATATGGAATAATCTAGGTTTCCCTCACTCATAACTAAAACACAGCTCAAATTTTCAAAGCGTATTCATGACTGGACTGATATGAAGCAGAGGAAGCTTTGGCCTGAAAAGGAATTTGTTTAAGAATATTATGAGTGATTGTAAATGGGGACTGAATGGAAACTCCTTCTTAGCTATAGAATTTCATCTGAGCTATAGAATTTGCTACTGGAAACAATGTCTCCCTTTACTGTTATTTTCCATTGAACTTTGTGAGCCAGACTCTGTGGAATTGTATGGATGGAAGAAGAGAGTAGAATCGGATCCTGCTGAGGCTTTAGTTAACTCCATACAAGGGCAGTGTGATTCAGTGAGCATGAAAGACACCACAGAAAATATCACAAATAAAAAGGTGCCCTGAATGGAATACACCCTTCTTGTGACATCATAGGGATCCCAAGCTGGGGAGCTGGCAATAGGAAGTCTGTTATATGATATCCATACTCACATGTGGACTTATGATGCTCAGTTCGTTCTCTTGTGTCTCAGGGGTGGCAACGTCCACTGAGAAATTGTCTGCTGTGGTTGTTGGGGCCTGGGTCTCCGTTTCCAAAATGTCCATGGATTCTGCATCACCTGCTAGCACATCAGCTGGCATTTTGGTGACCTGCTTGGGTAATTCAGTCTCCTGAGCCCCTTGTTCATTTTGTGGAGTTTCTTCTGAAGCTTCATTTCCTTCTATACTTCCTCCTGCTGGTTCCTCCAGTGGGGTTTCATTAGAATCATCAGCCATCTTCTCCTACAAGCTTCCTTCCAAAATACACATTATTAGATTTTCTTCCCTGCTATCCCCGGCATTTACCACAAAGGCCCTTTAGATCAGAGTCCATTCCCCTGAAAGGGTGGGGGTATAGTCTCCTAACTGGAGGTATATCAGATGGGAAACCAATAGTACCTTTGATCTTGGGCAAAATCCCCAAGCAAAAGGAGCTGGTGATGTAAAATCAGTCCAAAGTATTAAAATTACCTTACAGTTTACCATAATTGCCCAGGAAGGGTGGCAGAACTGTGTTTAGGAAGATGGGGCCTACCCTACATTAGTCCTGGCATCCTAGCCAAAACCATTCAACCCCTCTCACTTCTATGAGCACTAAAATTCCTTTAAAGTGGAAGACAAAAATGGATACAGAAACACCAGGTTAGATTTCCAGGTCAGTCACATAAACATTTAGAATCCCAGAGGTAGTTCTATAGCATGTGAACAGTCATTTATTCCATCTATCCGGATCTGTATGTATCTAAAGCTCCTGTAGTTTCTTGGGGCAGAGATGTTCCCTCTTAGACATGTACCTCTGTCACAGTGTCTAATTTAGAGAAAGGGGGATAAAGCTAGAGATTGGCACTTTGTTCAGACCCAGATTAGTTTTAGGCTGACTTTGGGGTCTGGATTCATGGCCAAACAAGGGCTGCGGTTCAGTTCAAAAGCACAGAAATCTTGTAAGCAAAGAGCTTTTGAAGATGGCTGTTCTCCTGAGATTTTGGTTGCATCTGCACTAGAACCAGAAAACAGGTCCCTTATGCTTGTACATACCACCTAGACCCCAACCCTTAGGGACAAGTTTATATCCAAGCCTTCAAATCAGAGCCCCATGGCTCACCTCAAAATGAAAAAATGAGGTCTGGTTTTGGCCCATTCCCTAAGATAAAACTCTCCCATTAGAGACTGGCATGCAAGGAGTGGGGGGATCTCCTCCCTTGGGAAATTTTTTTGAAAACACACATCATTTAGTACAGACTGATGGACAAAATATTTGCTCTACAGACAATGCTGTTGCTGTGTGAAGGATTGACAGCCATCAGTTAGCCATGTCCACAGCAAGACATTAACCCCAACAGAGGCAGGAAATCCCCCCCTTCCCCTGCCACCCTCCTTCAGTTCAAACACCATATTGTACACACACCGAGTTTGGGCACGTACACATGCCCCGAGGATGCACGCTGCATACTTTAGCTCGTATCCCTATATCTCTGGTTCGTATCTGAGGGCACCGACGTTTTTCTCTCTTTTTTCAGCTCACCACACATTTTTGCACCAGCCAAAACACATTTATCTCCAGCGAGGGTCATTACTGACCAGGATATTAACGATTTAGCTCCCTCTCTGTGCCAGAAATCAGGCTCTGTCTTGCCGTGCCTGTCCCTGAGACAGGAATGGAGTTGGAAAGATCAGCTCCAAAATACACCTGCCGTGCGCCTCAGTCATTCCAACTGCTCGTGGCCCCTAGGGAGTGTTGTTGAAGAACCTCCCACCTGTTGCTGCTGCCTTATCCAGACACCCCCCCCCCAATCTGTCCTAGGACTGCTGCTGCTCATTCTTCACATCCCTCTAACCTCCTCTGACTCTCCAAAATCTTTCCAGTCCCTTGGCCAGGCTCCCCCAAACCTTGCTCCCTCAGATGCTTACCCACAACCCCCCTTTCCTCAGGCCTTGCCCCAAATCACTCTCAATAGGACCCCCCTCAGCCTCACCTGCTGCAGCAGCCTCAGCCCCAGCTCAGCAGCCTGGAGCTCCCCTGTTCTGTTTGTATCTGAAGCCTGTTCCCATAGTAACTGCTGCTGGTGCTGCAGGCAGTGAGAGACAGGCTGGAAAGAGCAGTTGCAGAGGAGCTTGCTGTGTCGGGGTGAGAGAAGGGGAGAAGTGGTGGACACTAAGGCACTACCCGGCTGGGGGTATTCCTCAGGGGCTGGGGGATAGGAGGTACTTCCTTTCTCCCACTGGCTGCTCCTGAGTTCATGGTACCCAGGCCATCCCCAATCCCCCCTGCGGGACACTGGCTAACAGGACCCAAGCAGCTGCTCATCCCTTCACCCTCCGCTGCCCACACCCAGATCCCATTCATGCCTACAAGAGGTACCACTGTTGAGTTCCTGTACAACATGAACCCAGCCTCTAAAGAAGAGCTAGACTCCCCTGGAACAGGTGGACTCACCTTGTAGCAGAAGCAGCATGAGGGATGGTTGCCCTGAACTGAGTGCATGGCCCACGAGTACCACAAGGCCCCATTTAATTCATTATGTCAAGTTTTCTGTGCCATATCACTGCCTTTCAGAATCACCTGTAATCACATGACTCCAGGAGCTGCAGCTTCAAGAAAAAACTTCAAAAACCCTGGGACCCATGATAAAATAGAAGGAATTGGCACTACTACATCATCCTCTCTCATTCCCCCTTCTTTCTTCTCCCACATCTTCCAACCACTAACATGGATCTTTGTACCTCCTGAGTGGGGCAAATGGAGCAGAGCAAGCTAGAGAATCTGCCCCAAAGTATTGACTTTGACTGTTTTACCTGGTGGAAATAAGGCATTTGGTCCTCAGGTTGGACAGCACTTGTATAAACAATCCACTAAAGGGGCTGTGGAGGGTAATGCTTCTTTTAAAAAATATATAGTTTAAAACATCTTCCCTTAAAAGATAATGAACTTTAAACTCTCTTGACTACGTAGAAATAACTATTTCTAAATCTAAGTTGTTTTCCTCATGCACAATATGCAGCGTGAGACTCTTGAAAAAGAAAGTAAATGTTGTTATCCTTTGAAACACTAGGGTTTTTTTCAAGCTCAGGAGGTACTTCACTGCGTGAGGTGCGAAGCTACTACTGTATTAGACCCACAAAGCAAAAAGTAAAAACAACTCTTGGGTGTGTATTTATGTATTAAATGGAACAGGCATCCTTTAAGGAGTTGAGATAAGAGATAAAATGACTGATGAAAGCAAATACAAACAGGAACTGCTGCCTTTAACACACCTGGACACTTGCAGGGCTGGGACCTTGGCTAAAATTCAAAGTGAAGCCAGTTATAGGCTCTATTGAAAGGTTAAGGCCAAGATTCTGTGCTGCTACCCGCCCCCCCAGATGCATTCAATGGGAGAGGAATTAAAGGTGGCTTTAATCTACCTTTCCCCCCTCCTGCTTCTGGTCTGTTCCAGGAGCAAAAATAGCCTCTGGCATAATTAGGTTAGCAATGACCTTCCCTAGATTCGGACATCCTCTGGCTTGCAGAACAAGTATGACTATAGTGGTTTGCAGTCAGTCCTGCCTCTTCCCACCCCTGGCACCCCCACTCTAGTCCCTAGCTTCTCTCTCACACCCACTAGCCTGGGGCTTCTACAGGGCTAGCGTAAGTCCACTTACGGAAAGCCAATGCAGTGCTTCCACCCCTGCACTTTGTAAGTGGTTTATAGCACCTATACACCACTGGAGCAGGGAGATGAAACCCATTTTATATTTCTAGTGGTCATTTAGTTTTGGTATTTATTAAAATCCATTTAGTTTAGTATTTATTAAAGCCCACTTTATCTTGTTTCAGAAAGCATTATTTTGCACTATACTAGCAGCTTAAAGTTATAATCAATAATAAGTTAGTTCAAAACCTGGTGATTATAGATTGTTATATACTCCCAGCAACATTCATTCCATCATTTCCTACCTTGATCACATTAGGCAGAAGGGCCAAATTCCACTCTCATTTACACTAGTACAAAAACACTCATTCCCATTTACACTGGTGTAACAGATTGGTATATGGTCCTACTTCTGTTCAGTTCTTCCTCGCTGGCCCCTTGTTTGTGCTCTAAGCAGGGAGTTCAGGCCTCTCCCCCTGCACACTGTATCCGATTTTGCAAGAAGGATAACATCGGCTTTGTTGATTACACTGGCTGGCATATATCAATACCTATGACTGAAGACATCGGGAAACACCAGCAAGCAGGAAGAATATAGCTGAAAAGCAAATGAGCCTACCACATATGAAGGGTTAATTAATAGGTGTTTTAATAATGAATTGGCATGGAGCCTAACAGATCAATAGGCTGTTTATAGCCATGGCTTAAAATCATCTATAACACCTTCTACACCAGTGCTTATAACCATACATAATATACTATCCATGTCTGTAAGATGTGTAATTTATTAATCCATTATAGTCTATGGTACCTCAATATTAAGAAGTGTGACCAGCTGATCTCTAGATACCAGTGTTGATCTGCTTCTGTCAGGTCAGAGTTTGCTCAAAATTCAGATTTTGTAAAAAATAATCTTTTCCAAAAATTATGACAGATACAAGATCAAGTATGCATGTCTTTTTTTTTTTTTTTTAAGAATTCCAATAGAAACTGGTTTAAAAACAAACCAAGCCAATAAAAGTTCCCTTGCAGTGTATGCAACCCAAAAACTACAGCACAGAAAATAAAATTAACAAGAAACTCAATATAAACCAAATTAGAACTATATTATAGTCCAAGCTATGAGAAATATAAAAAGCATCATAGCACCCCTTCAATCTCACCAATTTAAGACAGCACAAATCAAACAATTTAAAAAAAAAAACCTTTCAGATGTAGTGACCACAAACGTTTTTGTAACACAATGTTCAAAATCATATTTGTACATTTCTTGAGTGTACACTTGTATTTCACTGACAAAATAAAATGCAATCCAGAAATTGGAGTAATACTTAGAACATTTGTACAATATGCTGACCTGTTCAGGAAGACTTCAGATTAAAAATGAATGTAAATTATCACCAAAAAACAAAAACAAAAAAACCCAGCTTAACTCTTTATTGGTAAATGTTACTTCCCATGAACAAACAGAAAAAAACATTCACTAAATGTTACAGAATAACTTGGCATGGATTCTAACTAAACAAAAAGCATGAACCTCACACCTGATTTACATCAGTGCAAGTGAAGTCAGAATCAGGTCCTATGACTCTACAATCTATTCCCTATGAATCAGTACAATTACTAATCATGACCACGCACAGGTCTGTTGAAAGCAATTCAGGTGCAGTATATCCAGCAGGCTGGAGGTCAGAGCCTCGGAACCCATTATAAACACTCCAACCTCAGCACGTAGATGTAGGTTGCAAAGGGAACTTTTCAAAACAGGTTGGAGTTCAAAAAGTACAAACTTTGATCTTATTGTCTTCCAAGCCAGTTATCTTTGCAAGGGGAGAATATTACATCTGAAAAAAATGTAAAGGAATAAATTAGGTCTTCTGCATTCAATCCAGAGTAAGGAAATAGGGGAAAAGATATTCATTTTTTCCTGGCCCCTTTGTAATCTTTGAGCTTACTACATAAAGAGCTCCACAGCCAGACCCTTCCCCTCCTGTTAACCAAACAGAGCCTCACTCACCTCCTTAGCCTCCCCATTCCCAACTTGATCTCTTGATATGATGCACCTCCCCACACTGCTGCAGCTAAATCTTTAACAACTGACTTTTAGATCATGTCTTTCACTGAGGGATCTAAAAGTGATCATCAAATTTGAGAGGGTGATCAAAGCAGAGTGAACCATGACCAACACATGACAAATTAGTCCTGTCCTTAATGCAGAATCCACGGTTCTGAGCCTGTGTGAAAGCCCTATCCACTCCGTTAAGTGGAGGAGAATACTGCACCCAGCTGAATCTGCAGAGGGAAGATCCTGTCTACACTATAATTCCAACAGTTTTGTGTGCCTCAGCTACAACACAGCTGTGCCCGAGTCAAAGATGTTTTTCCTGGGTAGACTGAAAAACCAGGTTATAACAGCATTAGGGGATCCAAACTACACCCTGAAAACATATGGGGCCCTATTTCCCTCAGGCACACACATGGTACAAGTAATACCAATTGAAGTCAGTTCCTGCAGTGAAGGAATTATACTCCAGGGCTGTAACAGGACACTGTAGCATGGTTATAACAAGATGGTTTGGACCAGTCTACGCAGGAAAACCAAACCATATTATAAAGCAGGTGGGGCACAACAGGGTGCAACTGCAATTTGTACAGTGCTAGCAGTGACCCCCCCGAGCTTGGCAGGTCAGAAGTACCCACTTGATAATGAGCAAGGTGGCACTCAAAGACTTTGTTGCTGAGGTAGATTCCCAGGGGAGGGCAGAAGGCTCAGGCTCCATTCTGCTTAGCGATGGCGTTTTCCAGTTTAAGGCTGGTTAATGACATGACAATTCATGCACTTCGCCAACCTGAACTCAGAGGCTGTGGAAGGAATTGGCATGCCTACCCCAGCAGTCCTTTCCCTGACCAGTGCTTTGGTGTGAGCCCGAGGTGTAATTTCTTGCCGCCACGGATCACGGTCACACTCAGTGGTTTCTGAAATGCAAGAAAATAAACAGCACCTTCTCCTGTCAAGTTGGCCCTGCTCTCATTTCCCTGTCCCCCTAAGAACATAAGAATGGCCATACTGGATCAGACCAATGGTCCATCTAGCCCAGTATCCCGTCTTTTAACAATGGACAGTGCCAACTGCTTCAGAGGGAGTGAAAAGAACAGGACTATTTATAGAGTGATCCACCCCGTCACAATCCCAGCATCTAGTACTCAGAGGTTTAGGAACACCCAGAGCATGGGGTTGCATCCCTGACCATCTTTTTAAACTCCCCTCATACGGAAGCTGTTCCGTAACCTTAATAATTTTTGTTGCCCTTCTCTGTACTTTTTCCAATTCTGATATTTTATTAGATGGGCCACCCAGAACTTCACGCAGTATTCAAGGCATGGATGTACCATGGGATTATATAGTGGCGTTTTGATATTTTCTGTCTTATATGTATGCATTCCTTTCCTAATGGTTCCTACCCGTTAGCTTTTCTGATTGCTGCTGCTCATTGAGTGGATGTTTTCTAAGAACCATCCACAATAACTCCAAGATCTCTTCCTTGAGTGGTAACAGCTAATTTAGACCCCATCATTTTGTCTGTATAGTTGGGATGATGTTTTCCAATGTGCATTACTTCGCTTTTATCAACACTGAATTTTAAGGCCATGTGGCAGGGTAACTCTTCTTCCTACCGAGGAGAGTCAAAAGCAGCTCTCTCTGAAGCTTATCACCATTACTCCTTGATCCCAGCAGCAGGCACTCTCAGTAGGACAAAATATGATGCCTACACACCCTTCCGACTCTGTCAGCCCAGGAAAGAACTCAAATTCTTAACTGTTCTCCACTAGACCCAGTTGGTCTCAGGAATAGTATTGAACAGTATAGCTATGGAATCAACATTCACATCAAAAGCAGCAGCAGGATGAGCCTGATGTTTGGTTTCCCGAGTGAGAACCTGAGACCAATGGTCACTTCCAACTATCACCAAAAAAAATAAAAATAAAAAAAAATCTAACCTCCTGTTCAAAGACTGAAAATAGAACTCAGCCAAAGCTGGTAACCTGCTCACCCCTTCGCTGTGCTGCACCACGGTGGCAATATTCTGCAGTGTCTGGAAGTTGTGTGTGTCGACAGAGCCAAACTCAATGATCTCATCATCAACCTGTAATCCCTTTACAAAGAAGCGACAGGAGACTAAGCACCATTTGCCCTCAAAGATGCACAAGGCTTTGTGTTTATAGAACGTCTTTTGTCCAAGGACCTTAAAGCACCTGATGAACATTCATCCAGGTCGGGGCGGGTTACCTATGGCCCGTGGGCCGGATTCAGCCCGTTGCTTAATTTTATCCGGCCCGTGCATGGGTGGCAGGGTCCCTTAGGCTGTGCCTCCCCAAACAGCCAGACATGGACCTGAATGCGCTCCACCCTGCCCAGCCCCACCCCTCCTGTTTACCGCCACGCAGTGTGTGGCTCCTCCAGTCCCCCTGTGCTACAGCCAGCGGTCCAGCGCTCCGGGGCCACCCACCTTCCTGGCGCTCCTCTGGGGCTGGGGCTATGTGCCCTGCCCTTCCGGCACTCCTCTGGGATTGGGGGGCTACCCTGGAGCCAGGCTCAGGGCCGCGGTGGGGGAAGGCCTTGGGGCTCCGGCAGGGGGGCAGAACGTTTTTGATCAGACCCTTGCTTTTAACTTGTGTATGGCCCGCAATTGATTTTTTCTGTGGGTCAGTAGCCCATGATAGAAAAAAGGTTCCCCACCCCTCATCTAGGTAGTGCCTCCATTTAAGAATCTCAAAGTGCTTCTCAAAATTTAGTAGATTAAGCCTCACAACCCCCCCAGGGAAATATGGGAGTAGTATTTATTATTCCTGCTACAGAGATGGGGAAACTGAGGCACTTAGCGGTGACATGGCCTTACCCAAGGTCATATAGATCAATTGGAGAGTTGGGGGAAAAAAACATTTCTGATTCCCACCCCCATGCCCAACCCTCTAGCTAGGTGTTCTAACATGGCCACGGCTCTACAGGTTACAGCAATGCATATTTTACACTGTCCAGGCTAACGGGAATAATTACGTCTGCCACGAAAGTTACAAGCACCTGGCAAGAATCTGGTTTAAAAACAGGAGCTCAAACCCTGCTCCTGATTGCAGGTGAGTTGGGAGGGCCACCTGCCAAATCTGGGGCCCAACTGGCAGAGTTTGCACCATTGGAAGCAAGATGATTGAACTTGCCGAGATGCTAGCGGGAGAACCTGGGGTGACAGCATTCACTCTTGCGAAGGGCTGCGGCAGACTCTGGTTCTGATTCATTGCCTCAGCCTGAGCTTCTGCCTCATCCTTTGCCTGCTTCTCCTTCTCTCGGGCATGCAGCTGGTGGAGAGCTTTTTCCACTTGCAGCATTAGGGCCTTGTGATCGTTCTGCAAACCTAAGGGTGAGACACATTAGTGCAGAGAAGACAGGACCAATCACGTTTTCATTTAAAGTCCTTACCTAACAGATGCATTTCTCTCTCTGGCTGAGATTCTTAGCTTTCAATTAAAAGTAAGTATTTTGTTCCTCTTCGGCCTACACTGTGAGTGAAACTGTGCTATCAACAAACTTGTGCAGCTAGCATAGCTGTTCCTAGCTCAGTTTCCATGACCAGTGTGGCCACCTGAGAACCATATTAAATCTATGTTAGTAACCCATGCGCCTGACTACCTATCTATGGGAGTTAGTCAGTGTTCCCAAATACACTACAGGATCCACTGTGTAAAGCTAGCCAGTTACAACAGTCATCACCTGACAGTGCCATGGTTACAGACTGATAGCTGTTTCATAGCCCTGCTCATGAGCAGCAGCGATACACAGTACACATACACAGCTGTGTGTTCACACACGTTGTGAAGAAACAGCCATGTTACAAATTCAGTAAAAAAATCCATAGAGAAGACAGAGAATATGGACTAGGGAGATCGATGTCCACATAAAGAACACTAAGCAACAGAATTCCCTTTCCATTAAATCACCCCCTACATGCAACACTTATTGCTAAACAATGACTATTATAATAAATTTGTCCACAAATACAAAGCAAGCACTAAATTTAAAAGGAACAATGTCAACTAGTTTTATTTATTTTATAAAGAACATAGGAAGATTTTACAATATGAATGTTTTCATTAATCATTAGTAGGTGCATTAATAATGCTGCACACCGCATTTTAACAGATTCAATTTTATGATTGAGCCAGTCCCCTGGCACTTTTGTAGTACCTGACCAGAGGGCAAAGCTGCTTAGAAACAAAACTCAAGCTGACCCCACTATTTTTATTTTTTAAACTGAATGAAATGAAAATATTAGGGCTGTCGATTAATCTCAGTTAACTCACGTGATTAACTGAAAAAAAAATAATCACGATTAATCGCACAGTTAAACAATAGAATATCAATTGAAATTTATTACATATTTTTGGATGTTTTTTCTAGATTTTCAAATATATTGATTTCAATTACAACACAGAATACAAAGTATACAGTGTTCACTTTATGTTAATTTTTATTACAAATATTTGCATTGTAAAAATTATAAACAAAAAAAAATAGTATTTTTCAATTCACCTCATACAAGTACCATAATGCAATCTCTTTATTGTGAAACTGCAACTTACAAATTTAGATTTTTTTTGTTACATAACTGAACTCAAAAACAAAACAATGTACAATTTTAGAGCCTACAAGCCCACTCAGTCCTACTTCTTGTTCAGCCAATCACTAAGACAAACAAGTTTGTTTACATTTACGGGAGATAATGCTTCTGGCTTCTTATTTACGTCACCCAAAAGTGAGAACAGGCGTTCGCATGGCACTTTTGTAGCCAGAATTGCAAGGTATTTACGTGCCAGATAGTAGATAATGTTTATCCCCCTTCAGGTTTCAGCCACCATTCATCAGAGGAATGCTTCCATACCGATGAAGCTCGTTAAAAAAAATAATGCATTAATTACATTTTTGACTGAACTCCTTGGGGGAGAATAGTATGTCTCCTGCTCTGTTTTGCCTGCATTCTGCCATATATTTCATGTTATAGCAGTCTCGGATGATGACCTAGCACATGTTCATTTTAAAAACACTTTCACGCATATTTGACAAAACGCAAAGAAGGCACCAAAGTGAGATTTCTAAAGACAACTACAGCACTCAACCCAAGGTTTAAGAATCTGAAGTGCCTTCCAAAATCTGAGAGGGACGAGGTGTGGAGCATGCTTTCAGAAGTCTTAAAAGAGCAACACTCCCATGTGGAAACTACAGAACCCGAACCACCAAAAAAGAAAATCAACCTTCTACTGATGGCATCTGACTCAGATGATGAAAATGAACATGTTGGTCCACACTGCTTTGGATTTTTATCGAACAAAACCAGTTATCAGCATGGACAAATGGTGGGTGTATCTTTAGCGCATCTGGCATGTAAATATATTGTGACGCCAGCTACAACAGTGCCATGTGAACACGCCTGATCTAACTTTCAGGTGATACTGTAAATAAGAAGTGGGCAGCATTATCTCCTGCAAATGTAAACAAACTTGTTTGTCTGAGTGACTGGCTGAACAAGAAGTAGGACTGAGTGGACTTGCAGACTCTAAAATTTTACATTGTTTTATTTTTGAATGCAGTTTTTTTTGTACATAATTCTACATTTGTAAGTTCAACTTTCATGATAAAGAGATTGCACTACTGTACTTGTATGAGGTGAATTGAAAAAATACTATTTCTTTTGTTTTTTACAGAACAAATATTTGTAATAAAAAAAGTGAGCACTGTACACTTTATGTTCTGTGTTGTAATTGAAATAAATTTGAAAATGTAGAAAACATCCAAAAATATTTAAATAAATGGTATTCTATTATTGTTTAACAGTGCAATTAATCACGACTAACCTTTTTAATTGCACAATTCATCATGATTAATTTTTTTAATCACTTGACAGCCCTAGAAAATATTAAACAGCACTAGGAGGTTATTACTATAAAAATGGTTGCAATTCTTTTGAGTTTAAATAATCTAAATTGTTATTAATAAACCAAAGAAACTCATCCTTTTCAATAGATGAGTTTCCCATCAATAATGTCCCTTTGTGTAACTGAGTTCTCAGTTTTATTTCTTTACAGTTGCCAAGGGAAAAACCAAACCAAACCGGATGTTTGTAAAACAAAGAGCCAAACTTCTGACAAGTGTTGTCTGTTTCATTTAGCCCAACCCCTGTGAAAGGTGACTTTTTAGGGACAGACTTGCTTACAGATGATGTTATGCCTGGCTGCACGGACTTGGTATACGTCAACATCTGCACGTGGATACCCTTCAGCATCGACCAGCGGCTCGTTCATCCCGACTCCCTTTTGCTGCAGGGCAGAAACACGTCCATAAAGCGTCACGTTGCTCGGCTCAAGAATACATTTTGTTTCCCGTTGTTAAAGGACAGAACAAAAAAATGGCATCTGTGGGCTCAGCAAATTGTGGATTAGGCTGAGCTAGAGCGTCAGCGCGCTGCAGATCCGAGACTGGCACAGACCCCCCCCCCCCAGCCCCCGCCCCCCCCCCCCCCCCGCCGGCCCCCCCCCGCCCCCGCCCCGGCCCTTGCCCCAGGGCCCCCCCCCCCGCAGTGAGCCCTGTGCGCGTGACTGGACAGACCCCCGCCAGCGGTCCGGAGCGCTGCACAGACACCCCCGAGCTCGGCGTGCGGGGCCGGGGGGGGCAGCGGCAGGGCCCGGGTGCCCCCCGCACGCCGCGCCCCCCGCACGCCCCGCCCCCGCGCGCACACTCACCCCCTCCAGCACCGCGTAGCAGGCTTTGATCTGGGCCTCGAGCTCATCCTTCCTGCGGACCAGCTGCTGCACCTCGCACACGCCCAGCGCGTCGGGCCCGGCCGCCTCCTCCGCCATCGCCCCGGCCCAGCAACAACCCCCCCGCCTCCGCGCGGGTCACGCGCCGCGCAGCAGGATGGGCCGGGGAGGGGGGGCGGAGCAACGCAGGGAACCGCCCCGCCTCCCTGGGCTGTGGGCGGGGCTGGCGGGGCAGGCCCCTCCCCCCCCAGCCAGACACACACGTGGGGGCGTGCAGGGCTCCGGGGGGTGATGCCTCTCCCGCCGTGCAGGGGGGTCAGTGCCCACAAATGGTGCCTCTCCCGTAGGGCACAGAGCTGCTGTGCCCAGAGAAGATGCAGCTCTGCAGAGAGGGTCCACGCCCAGGCAGAAAGTATCTGCTAAAATGCACCGGGGGGGTTGGGACACAAACCAAACCAGCCCCCCCACCCACCTCTCCTTTGTGCGGGTTTCTAAACTGGAGAACTTTGGAGTCATTTGCAAGTGCTTTAAAAGAGCTGTCGTCACCCGGTCACTGCCTCTTGTTATATCATTATCAGGGCCGGCTCTAGCTTTTTTGTTGCCCCAAGCAAAAACATTTTTTGGCTGCCCTCCAGCCCTGGTCTCCCCCCCCCCCCCACTCCCCTGCTGCCCCCACCCTGGGTTCTCCCACACACCCACACACCCTGCTGCCCCAGCGCTGGGCTTCCCCCTTTCCCCACCACCAGTGCCCTCCCTCCCCCACCCCCCTGCTCCCCCAGCCCTGGGCTCTCCCCCCAACCTGCACCCTCCTGCCACCGCAGCCCTGGGTCACTGGTAACTCGCTCCCAGGGCGGGTCATTCAGCAGGAATTTTGGATGTGCACAGAACACAGACAGGATTGGTTCCCATATGGTTACAGAACTGCAGTAAAGTGGAACAATTTTCAGCTTGTGTGATTGGAGGATATCTGGATGCATATTATAAGACTGTCCTACATAAATGAGGAAAAGTGGAGGTGCCTTTATTATTCTTTTGTTCCACTCTTTCTTTCTATGGGGAATTTGCCAATGCAATATCACTGTCTTCCTTTTAAACAAATAAAACTTAAAAAAAAAAAAAGGCAATGGCTGTTGAAAATAGCAATTCCAGTCCTAAAAAACACTGGGAAGCATTTCTTGCTCAATTTTACCCTACTTTGTCTACAGCAAGTTACAGTGGATCAGTACATTTGATTTGGGAGAAATGAAGTAACAGCTGCTCGAACTGAGCTTGAGCACTCCTGAATTTTGAGGGTGTTCAAATCTGGAAGGCAGGTGCTAGATTCCCTTTCTGACTATTAGCTAAATCTGGAAAGGAAAAGTCAATTTCTGCTTCCATAGCTCAGAAGTGGAAATCCTCCTAAGTGCCTGGTACTGTATCTAAAGTGGCCCAGGTCCAGAGCCTCCCCTCCCTTACTTTTCATTTTAAATTCTAGTGGGATCCACGTACCTCCCTTGCTAGGCTTCAGATAGAGAGGGGCGCTGTCCATTTAGTCCACCCAATTCCTTCTTTGGGGGCTGCAAGGTGAGGTCACACCAGTATCCCTAATCCAGTCTGGGGAAGTCTTCTGAAGGGGATATCTGGGGCAAAGCCTTCTACTCCTTGGGAACACTTGTTCCCCATTCACAGTGCCACCCCTTTCGACTCACAGCAAGCTGCAGCATGGCTCAGCTACCTCACTCCCTACCCCTCCCTTTCCTGTTGATAGCTGCCAAGGGATTGCTGGGAAATGTAGTTCTTTCCCTGCTCCAGGGCTGGCTCTATAGGCAGGGAGCTAGGCAAGGAACTACAGCTCCCAGGGTCCCATGGGTTCTCAGCTCCCATGCTGGATCCCCAGCTGTTCTGTGGCTCCGCTTCTGCAGGGTTGTGAGAGGGGAGGAAGTGAGTAAAAACAAAAAAAGAGGATGGCCCGAATGCCGCCCAAAGCATCTGCTTGTTTTGCTGGTGCCTAGAGCCGGTCCTGATCATTATAGCACATTTCACGCCAGTTGTGTGAACATTTGGAGAGAAAAATCAGCTGGAAAAATGCTGCAGAGTTTCAGCTTCTTGGAATTGTGCCGCTGAATGCTCTATCCCCCTTGCAAGAGAGATTTTATAATGGAAACAGACTTCAGGGCAGCAGGCCCTGTATGTGCTACTGTAGTTCATCATCATGTGGTACAAACTGGAGAGGCAAATTCCTTCTCAAGATTACACATACACACAGTTTCATTGAAACTGTTTACATGTTTTAAAGCCTTTCCTGATCAGCTTTTCCTAGTTTTGTTGCCTGTGAATGTTTGCAGATAGCTTTTGAACTGAAGAGTTTTGCAGTGCTGGCTTAAATCAATACCATGTGGAGGGCTGGAGGGGGGAGGATGGGCATGTGGGTTTCTTTTTTATCTTCTGACTGCTGTGCAGGGATTCTTATCTTTTCGGCAAACATGTTTTTAACCAGTTTCATGAGAGAAACACTCTTCACTTTTGTATGTTCCCAACATCAGCTCCTGCAATAGCTGAAAAAGTGACCAAATGGCATTATGCCGCATGTTGTCAAACTTTTAGATCCTGGCTGTTCTGTAGATTTCCACTTTCTAGTTTCTGGCATGATGGAGGCTCTTGGGAGCATGTGTTTTTGTTTTGTCAAGGTTTTTTATTTGCAAGAAATCTCAAAACAAGGATGAATGGAGCTTCAAATACTTCCTTGTTGTGCGGAGGAGAGAATGCTTGAATTGATTTGACTTTGAACTGAAAAGGAAAATGGGATTTCAGCCAAATATAATAAATACAATCAGAGATGACAATTTTTTCTTGCTTGTCTGAACAGAAAACACCATGCTAAAGAAGTGTGCTTAACTCTGGCAGACAGCTAGGCTAAATCATAGTCTGCTAGGCCTCTCCTCCCTCTCCAGCTGGGTTGCTGGTGAGTGTGGTTTGAGGGAGGGTGGGGAATGAAGAAAAAAAGAAAATGTTTTCTTGGGGCATGCCTGACACCCAGGGCCTAAAA
>NW_020664585.1:6534646-6613268 GCF_002925995.2 Terrapene triunguis
GGGGGGAACCTTGTCTGGGGAGCAGCCCCTGGGCACGGCTGGCCCCTGGGGTCTATAAAGGATCATTGGGATTTGCCCCTCAATGAACCGATGTGCGGGGGGGGGGGAGGGAGCGCACGGTGGAAGTTTTGCCTAGGGCACAAAATATCCTTGCACTGGCCCTGGAGGGGTTGCACCTCAATACGTCAGGAGTGATGTGTAACTTGTTTGTACCTGTGTATAAGAATGCACCCCTGAGTGGATATCTTTGTCCGGCCTAGGGGGCAGGGGAGTGTCCTGCCACTGACTGAGTGTCTATTGTCAGGGAGCACATATGTACTACCGTAGCAGAACTGTAGACATCTGATCCGAGACTGTGTTTCATTTGGCAATAAACCTGGCTGGGTGCCTTCGTACCTTATCGGAGTCTGTGGTCTTTGGGGTTCTCTCGGGGTCTGCTGTGTCAGCGATCTGCACAGAGCCGGGGCAGCACACGGAGGGAACACGCACGCAGTCGACTGTTATCAACACTGGATAGCAGAGCACCACACCGGTGGCGTCTGACGACATGATGACATGTTTGTTTCTGTCCCCACAGGGAAGAAGAAACCGTATTATAACTGGGTTTCCCAGTTCCATGAGGGGCCTGATTTTCCTCTAATTGGTGTCAATCAGACATAATGGTGGAAACCATAGGTGTACACTGCACAGCCATCAAGTAATAAATTTTGATCACTGCTATTCTAGTCTAGGTTTGAAGCAGCACTCTGGAGCCGAAAAGCACCCTTTCCCACTGCCAATTCCTTGAGCAATCCATGGCCACCCTCAAGTAAGGTTCCTGTTTTAAAAATCTTTCTGCAGCAAACATCTGTAGATTCTGGTACTGCCAGTCCTGCTTCAAGGAGATGGTACCTGATGTGTGGTCCACAGACTAAGCTCAGTGAAATCTGGTTTTAATCAAGAGTATGGAGTTACTCTAGGTTTACACTACAGTCTATGAGAATCTGGCTCCTTCTTTTAGGCTTTCCTTAGATGATCTGACAAACAGCTATGCTGCAGCGTATATGAACTCCAGATATTATCCCCCCCACAGCCCATTTTATCATGTCTTACTCTATGGGCAGAATGATTCAAATCAAGTAAAACACTTCAAACCAAGTAAATCATTTAGTTTACAATCTAGAGAAGGTGGAGTTAGGGAGGGGCTTTCTCTCCTCCCATTGCTATATTAAATGCATTGAAATAGTCTGACTTTCTCTTGGTGCTGTCACATTCAAACAGGTTACAAAAATGGTGAGGTTGAGAATTTTTTTTTTTTTAATTTGCTGCCAACACATTATGGGGGTAAAAGAGTAAATCTCCCACTGTGCTTGTATGGATTTCTTTCTGCGTAATTACTCACAGTACTGTTTATGCTTTGAAAAGCCAGACTTATTAATTTATATGTTTAAAGTAGTTCAGAAAACTTGTTTTCTAAAAAGTGACCTGATGGATTACAGTTTTCTGGTGATTAGTGTACATTTTTGAATTTGTGACTATGTCTCTTTTTTTTTTAATTCTCTCTCCTTAGACAACTTACACAGACAAAGGAGAAAAGGTAAGAATACAATTGGGTTTATATTCCCTCCAGCAAAAGACTGGGACTGTTACTGCAACACAGATAATATTAATTTCTTATTCATTGATTGCCAGGTAGGATAAAAAGCAAAAAGGGGCTCCAGTTTTATAGTGTTGAAACACTGCTTATATTTATAGTTTTCCTTCTCTGTAAATTGCAATTAATGATGCAAATCCTTTTTCTTCACTTTTTTGGGGAGGGAGGATGGAGAAATGTAAGATTAGTGACATTTATCAAGGAAAATCTAACTCTTCCAAGTCTAAACATAAGCATGATTTATTTTATTATTTCTCACTAATGATTCTAAATATATTTTCAAAACTTTTTTCAAATTTAAAGCATTTTTTTAAAATACTGATACATACAGCAAAATTATGTTTAGTTGCTAAATACTATACCATATAACACAGATTTACTTTTCAGAGTAGCAGCCGTGTTAGTCTGTATCCACAAAAAGAACAGGAATATTTGTGGCACCTTAGAGACTAACAAATTTGTTAGTCTCTAAGGTGCCACAAGTACTCCTGTTCTTTTTACAGATTTACTTTATGTAACTTTTATGCAAAGTACATACACAAATAATTAACAGTGATGAAAAATGATAATACAGAAGACAATCGATGTCAAATCATAGTTAAAGAAGAAAAGGTGTTTATTAAAGTAGTGTTTGACCAAATAATGTAATGAAATACTCCAAATAAATTTGTTAAACTCCCAAACTGTAATTTGGACCCACATTTGCAGTTGGGTAAGAGCTTTCCTCAATGAGAATTAATCTTTAACGTAACAAGGTTAACAAACTCATATTGGATCCAAACAATTGTGCAGGTTGTTTGAACAGTGGCGCAAATTCTATTTTCCATTATTCTCTGCAACCCATCCCCATTACAATCTGTGTAACTGAAAGAAGAATTTGACCCATTGGCTTGATTCTGTTCTCATTTGAACTGATTTTACATGTGACTTAATTTACTTCAGTGAAAGCACTCCTGATTTACAAGGCTGGGAGAACAGAATCAGATCCTTTGTGTCCAGCAGTTACAGACAAAGCAATGACTGAATGGATTGACTGCTGTGTGTTCTTCACTCCACAGGGGACCCCAAAATATTATTTTCCAGAATCATGAGGGACAAAACCCCACTGTAAATTATTCATGGATTTTTTTCCAGCTTTGCTCCTTCCTGGCTTGTGAATATTTTAGTAACACCTCCCCCACCCACATTGGTATTTTTCCTCTAGAGCATGCTATTAGGGTGCTGTGATTTGATGCAACCAGCCACATTTACTCTAATGACTGGCACCCAGACATTATAAATAAGCTTTTGGTGACATTGTTTTTAGACAAATTACTGTTGAATGTTTAGAAGAAAAATTAATTGTTTTGCTTGAAAAGTATAACACCCCCCCTCCCCCGGCCTTTTCAAAGTCCAGCGTTCTGGGGGTCAGCGCCCTGTGACCATCAGCGCTCTGTAGGGACTCCTCAGAAAACCTGTGAAGTGGCAGTGCCTCAAATTATTTTCAACCCTGCAAAACTGGTGAATTTCAGATATCCCGGGTGTATATTTTATAAAATCCTTGGTTTGTGCTTTCCCTGGTTTTATTATTTCAAATGATAAATGTGCAATCACAGCATGTTTCTCTAACTCAGTGGTTCTCAAACTGTGGGTCGGGACCCTAAAGTGGGTCACAACCCCATTTTAATGGGGTCGCCAGGGCTGGCATTAGACTTGCTGGGGCCTGGGGCCGAAACCCGAGCCCCACTGCCTGGGGCCAAAGCTGAAGCCCGAGGGCATTAGCCCTGGGTGGTGGGACTCAGGTTATAGGCCCCACACCTGGGGCTAAAGCCCTTGGGCTTTGCTCCCCCCACGCCTGGGATGGTGCGGCTCGGGCGGGCTCAGGCTTCGGTCCCCCTTCCTGGAATCATGTAGTAATTTTTTTTTGTCTGAAGGGGGTCACGGTGCAATGAAGTTTGAGAACCCCCCCGATCTAAACCAATCTAAGGATGGCTTAGGTGTACTCATTGCTTCTTGTTAAAATAGAGACACTGTAGGCTTGAAAGTGTTGCATGAAGATGGCATTAAAGTGAGACCCAAAACCCAGCAGATTCATATTAACTCTTCTTCATTCCATTTAGCCCGAAGGAGGCAAATTTCTCCACTTCCACTCTCTCACATTCTGGGTTGGAAACGCTAAGCAGGTATGTAGATAAAAGTCACATGTGTGCCTGTGCTTGTGAGGTCTCGGGGTTGGATCATTCTTGTGCACTATCACTGTTTAACGAACAGGGGCATACTGTAATCTGCCTTTGCTATTGGCTGTCAGGAGGGGAGGGTCTGCCATGTGATATCTGGATGGTCCTAGGGATCTGCATTCAATTAAAATTCAATCCGTGGCTGGCTCTGGTGATCTTGCGTAGAATGATGGAGGTGTTTCAGCACTTTGGCTCAGTGGAATGTTCTTCAAGGATGGTCTTTGGACCATTATTATGCAACAGTGCTGTTTACACTGCAGACAGGGCACAGATGGGTGTATTTGTGTGGACATGCATGTAAACATTTGTCCTCCTAAGTTGGTGGACATTCAGAAAATCCAAAATAAATGAAAATATGAAATCCCAGAAGAGATTTGCAGTGGCACATGTTTAATATGAAAAAAAACCCACAAAAAAACCCATAGTTCCTGCTGCTTCCCTGCCCATGTCCTCATCCCCAGGCCTTTTTGAGTTATTTAGATGGAGGTAGTACCTAGCAGTCTTGTTTGCAGAGAGATAAGATATCAGTCTTAACTGATTGGACCGGCAGTATATCATTCCATGTTAAAAGGACACTGGCAAGTTAAAATCCCTCTATTTTAAAAACCTGATTCTTTTTCTCAGTGACATCTTAGATTAATGGAAAGAATATTCAAAAGTTCACTTACATTTCATCATTCATGGTATTCACTTTTTCACTTACATTCGGTTTGGAAAAGGGTAGTCAATTTCACTCACATTTATACTCAGCTACTGATCTGTTTCTCTTTCTAATTCTCCTACATTAGCCTGATGTTGCAATTTTGGGTTGCAACTAAAAGGGAAAACATTCCTTTCAGAATAAGCTATTCCCTTTTTAAAATGTCACTTAACCTTTTCTTTTGCTGTTAGACTTTGTAAGAACGCATTATGACCTGCCCTTTTGCTGCCAGACCCCTTTTCATGTCATTTACAGCAACGTTTGCAGTGTGGGGTTGATTCTTTTCTCTTCCAGCAAAGTGAGTAAGCTCATGTAGCAGGTGCAGGGAAGTATTAAAAAAGGCCGTGAATCACTGCAAACTGTTGGAAAGACTTAGCAGAAAACCACAGTCGCCGTCAGCAGGGTCCTTCCCTCAGGGGAGATTATTTCTGATCCCCCTCCCCCCAATGCTATAAAAACTCCATGGCCCACCTGTACCACAATAACTGGTTTTCTGCATATAAAAGCCAGGGCAGGTGTTACAGGGCAGCAAGCAGGGCAGTTGCCTGGGGCCCCACTCCACAGGGGCTTTGTAAAGGTACATTGCTCAGGCTTCGGCTTCATCCCCAGGTGGGCTTCAGACCTATGTAGTGGGGCTTTGGCTTTCTGCGTTGGGCCTCAATGAGTCTAATTCTGGCCCCGCTGGGCGGACCTCCTGAAACCTGCTCATGGCCTCCCGTGGGGGCCCTGGACCCAGTGGTTTATAGCAAGAAAAAAGAACAAGTTAACATAAGCAGACAAAGAATCCCATTCCCAACCCAACTGAGACCTGTGATCGCTGCCTATGGAGACCAAGATTCTGCCTCTCAGACAGTCGAGTGGGACACTGAGCTGGATTGAATCCCTTGTTCACCAGGGACCCGGCAGTGCCCTTGTTGTCTGTTACATGCTAAGGGCTACATTTGCAAAGGGACCTCTACTTCCTAATGTACACATACAAAGGGCCACTTGGCAGACTGGGACATCAGACCCTTACCAGTCTCTGTGTGCAAGTGCCTGTTTGTGAGTGAATGAGGGTTGTGCAGGTGATTAGGGGGTGCAGAAGGAGCATCCCCAAGGCTATCCAGATAGCACCGCCTGGATAGTTGCTCAACCTCTTGTGAGTTAGCTGGTGGCTCCTGCCTCCCTGGGACTCAGCACTGGCCTTACTCCCACCCTGCAGGAGAAGCAACAATTCTGAACAGACACAGCTGCTGCACACTCAGGCTGTGCTCTGCTGCCCCAGTCACACCCACAACTCCGCCCCATCCTCCCCTTTTCCCATCCTCCTCGTCCTCGCTCGCGGCTGCTGTTCCAGACTAGCTGTGCCGAGCGTGACACAGCCCACAGCTGCTGCCATCTCGTCTGCTGCGCATGGTGTGTGCCAAGCTGAACTGGTTCTCTGACCTCAGCACCACCCACTGCCTCATAAGGATCAAGCTTTTAGTCATGTTAATGTTCATGGTGCCAAGTCACCTATCAGCCACTGTATCCTGTGACGCGCCATCACATCATCTGGCTGGAGGCCCAGCCACTGGGGGGCAGCCTGATGCTCTGACAGCCCAAGTCAGGCCCTGAAAAGCAACACGGTGAATGGGGCTGTGTCTAGCATGGTGGAGCTTTGCACCAGTGGCGGATTAACAAATTTGCCGCCCCTAGGCCCTGAAAAAATTGCCACCCCTCTGCGCCAGCTCACCTCTGCTCCCCTGTGGCAAGCCAGGGAGGGGGGAGATGCGGCGCACTCGGGGGATGGTGGCAGTGGAGCGGAGGTGAGCTGGGGCAGGGAGCGGTTCCCTGCCCCCCCCCCCCGCGCAACGGTTACTCCCCGCGCCCGCCGGCCCCAGCTCACCTCCACTCTGCCTCCTCCTCCTCTGAGCGCGCTGCTACTTGCTTCTCCTCCCTCCCTCCCAGCACTTTCACACAGCAAGCCTGGGAGGGAGGTGGAAGGAGGGAAGCGTGGTGCGCCCGGGGGAGGAGGCGGGCTGGGGATTTGGGGAAGGGGCGGATCCGGGGGGGGGGGGGGGGAGCAAGCAAATTTGCCACCCTAGGCCTAGGCCTTGTTGGCCTAGGCGATAATATGCCACTGCTTTGCACAGTATAGAAACATTTGATTTAACCTCGTGAAACAGCTGGGTTCATTGGCGAACCCCTAAAAAATTTTGAATGGAGGTGCGGACCCCTTTGGAAATCTTAGACATGCATACAAATAGGATTAATAGATTCAGTAGATCATGACCTTTACAGAGATGTTACCTGATATATGTAGCATAAAACACATTCTAGTTATGTTATATATATGGTCAGTGTCAATTCTAGTTATGTTATATATATAGCTATATTCATAAGCATATTTCCATAAAGCCTTATGGGTGGCACCGTCATACCCTCCTTCTGAACTTACTGCCAGAGGCTTGGACACTGACCATGGCGGAGGCAGTATACCTAAAATTCCTCTTTGGGCTCCCCTCTGGGGCAGACACTCCTGTGTCCCCCAAAAGGGAAAGAGACCCTGATCCAGCTGTGGGCTCCTAGCTACTATCTATGACAGACCTGCCAGAACAGGCACTCCACCTCTCCTGTCTTGCTAAGTTAGACACTCCAGTCAGCTTCAGCACAGACACAGAGGTTGGGCCACACCCATCTGCAGTTCACTGAAACAGATGCACTCAGCTCAGGGGCTTCTTAGTTAACAGAGACTTTCCCAGCACCCAGTGTTCCGCCTTTCTGGGCAATTTGCAACTTGTATAGTTCTAGCTTCTTCTGATCTTCAATTTTATTTATTTTGGCTTGCTAAACCCAGGGTTGTGAGTTCAATACTTGAGGGGGCCACTTAGGGATCTGGGGCAAAATCAGTACTTGGTCTTGCTAGTGAAGGCAGGGGGCTGGACTCGATGACCTTTCAAGGTCCCTTCCAGTTCTAGGAGATGGGATATCTCCATTTAATTTATTTATTTATAAGCATATTTCCATAAAGCCTTATGGGTGGCATCGTCACAATTGTACACTAGCTGTTTGCTAGAGAATGGGGCCAGAAGGTGGCGCTAAAAAGCTGTCTATGCTTTGGGGAGCGCTAGTATTGAAATGAGTGTTACCGGAAAATAGTCCTTTCCTTTCACTCTAACATGTTTTCATGTCTTTCAAAGGCTGCCTCGTTTTATTGTAACAAAATGGGATTTGAAGAACTGGCCTATAAGGGCCTGGAAACTGGCAGCAGAGAAGTGGTGTCTCATGTAATAAAGC
Organism: Terrapene triunguis; assembly: GCF_002925995.2. NCBI lineage: Eukaryota > Metazoa > Chordata > Testudines > Emydidae > Terrapene > Terrapene triunguis. Next base: position 6,542,454 of record NW_020664585.1, read on the forward strand.
AGGATAAGGTAAGCTTGCTGAAGAACGCTTTAAGGCACTATCTAAAGAATAATGTCAGTACTCTGGTAGCGGATCGGGGATAATAAAGTGTTGTTTTCAGTCAGTTAAATCAGGGGAGAGAAGAGATGAGGTCTAGTGGTCTCAGCACCAGACTAGGAACCAGGAACTCCAATCCTGGCTTTCACATAGACTCCCTATTAGTTTGGGCAAGTGATGTAACCCAGGTGCCCCAGTGATGTCACATGGCCAGCTGAGAGGGTGTACACCCAGGTTAATTTTCATGATATGCTTGGTCTTTTTGTCTGGGCAAAGGTAGGCGGGTCACATCTGAATTCCAGCTTGTCACATTTTGTGGCATTAAAATAAACTGCATCGGAGTCCTTGAAGCCATTTGGAATAGCCCATTAGCCTGGGGATGTCCTGTGAGGCAATACACATATTACATCTGCTTCCTCAGCTGGAACTGAGGCAAAAGGCTCAGTTTCAGGTCCAAGAACTGACATTTTTACAATTTTCTGATCGTTGGCCCAAAATAAAGGAGAACAAAAAGGGACTTTCTAATCTCCAGTTTCTCTGAGGCCAGTCCTACTCCTTTCCTTGCCTGTCCTCAGACAAAACTAGTGATTTCAATGGGAGTTTTGCTTGAGTCAGGACTGCAGGACTGGTCAGTAACAGAGCAATGCAAAACATCCTGGGATTTTTTAAACTCTAGAGCTGGATGAATATTGCATAAAAGCATTCATTAGCATTTATGCAAATAAAAACACATACATGTCTTCAATTTACCTATTAGGGTCCAATCCTGCAAACCCTCCTCTAGACAGATCTCCCACTGACCTTATCCGACAGTAAATAACGTATAATATTCTGCTTAATTCTCAGATCATATTTGTCCTCTCATCTGCTCTCAACCCTGAAAACAAAGGTAAATGAAAATGATCATCAGGGATGACAAAGGACTGCAGGCAGCTAAACCTCCTGGAGCGTAATCTGCACAGGGAACACTACTGAAGGCTACAGCGACTAGACCTCCCCCACCCTTCCTATTTTCCTATCACAGGGCCATTTATTATCCTGTGCTGCAGGGGCTGTGTGTGGAAAGTAAACAGGGGCTAGGAGCTATTTTCTCCTGCCCACTGTCTACAAATCCCTTAGGGTGATCAGATGTCCCGATTTTATAGGGACAGTCCCGATTGTTGGGTCTTTTTCTTATATAGGCTCCTATTACCCCCCCACCCCCTGTCCCGATTTTTCACATTTGCTGTCTGGTCACCCTAAAATCCCTGTTCCCTAGAACGTAAAGAACCCAGCCACCAGCAGCAGCTACCTTTGGAGCAGACCCAGGCTCTTAGGGAAAGGGAGGGGTTCTAACTTGTGTGGCTGGAAATCCTGCCCTTACGAAGCAGTCTCTTCTCGGGCCCTGGGTTACCGGGGGAGGCTCCTGTGAGTGGGCATTTTTTGCCTACCCTGGTTTAGGAAGGATACAATGTGATCTTTACCTGATAGTGTGAGCTAGCTCTGAGCAGGCCTTTAAGTGACCGTTCAAGCTCATATTGTATCTTACAAATGGCACCATGGCTGTGAATGGGGACAGAATTTTGTCATTTCACAAATCCAGCTGATAATTTTACTGGGTTACCACTTCTTTTGTCTTCGGATCGGCTCTGATCCTCCCTGAAGTCCAAGATGATCCTCTTGTGGAAAGCACTCGCCCTGCACCCCAGCACACCCACAAGGGAACAGTGCTGGCTGTTATTTACCATGATTATTTTACAGTCCCTACAGCTCTGCTGGCGTCGGACAGTCCAGCTAAGAGGACAAGGTCCGTGCCCCAGAGGGTTTACACGTGACTTTCAGTAACAAAGCAGACAAGAGGATAGGGTGGGGGCAGTGAGAAGGAAGGCCAGGGGATTGATTGCTACAATAAACTGATTTGGCCACTGAGGCAAAAGCGTGTGCCCCTGCTGCTGCCCAGCCAGTCGTCCCCATCCTGAACCTCTGAGCACAGATTCCTGTAACCTGAAATTGCTGCTTCCCTATGAGGGACTGTTGAATTCTCAAGTGAGGCAGGGATAGGGAGTGCTGCAAAGGTGGGAAGCTCGGCCCTGGGCCGGGAGTCATTGTGACTGTGGCTGAACGGGCTCTCAAGACTAACCCATGCCAAGCCATTACCCGTTCCCTCCCTTTGCGTACACATGCAATTCTCACACCTACCAAATCAATGGGAAGCTTTGAAAACTATTTCTCACGCTGCTGCATCTAATCAGGAGGAAGGAGCCGCTGATGCAAGGCAGAGCAGCGAGCCAGCGACAAGCAGTCCAGCTGCACTGAGCTCCATGCCTGGTCTGTCAGGCACTGCGAATGAAAAGTCCCTTGGGTCACTCTCTCTCTCACACACACATGCACACACACACACACACTCTCTCTTTCTCTCTCTCTCTCTTTCTCTTTGCACAGAAATGGGAGAGCACTTGCTGAAGCATGGAGATGGCGTAAAAGACATTGCATTTGAAGTCGAGGATTGCGACTTCATTGTGCAGGTAAATGATGTAATCAAAGAACCATAAAAAGGTAGGGCTGGAAGGGACCTCAGGAAGTCATCTACTCCCCCTGTGCTGAGGCAGGACCAAGAATTGAAGTGGCCAAGCCAGCTCAGTTTAACATCTCCAGGTCTTGCAGGGTTAAGTACTCCATAATATAGTGTCAGTTTAACCACTTATAAAGTGTGAGAGGCTCTCTTGCCCATGTGCAAAATTGCAGTGACTGCACTGAAGCAAATGTTGACGCTGGGAAAACACAGAACATGATGCACCGTAGTTTCCATCTACTGGGACGTGAACTTGCCTCGAAGTGCGGTTCTGCTCTGAAAAGTGACTCCATGGAGACAGCGTTGGGAGGTTCCATGTGTGCTGTGTCTCAATTGCTCCATATGAAATTCACATCATTTACTCTAAAGGATTTTTTTTTTCTAACTCCCAGCCTTGCAATCACTCCATGGGATTGGACAGTCAATCCAGGGTCTTTCCGGTTCGTGCGTTGTCCCCAACAATATTGTAGAATTAGATGCTGTATGTCTTCTCCTGAAGCATCTAGCATTGGCCAGTACTGGAGACATGACCAGGCTTGATAGGTCTGCTCTAGCATGGCAGTTCTTACAGTCTTCTGTTCTCTTTCACAGAAAGCTAAAGAGCGTGGGGCAGTGATAGTGAAAGAGCCCTGGGTAGAGGAAGACAAATATGGAAAAGTGAAATTTGCAGTCATCCAGACGGTAAGCCTGAGAAAAGAGTTGTCTCTGTTCCATCGACTGTAATGTTGTGGGCTGCAGGAGTCGGGGCTGCAAGATCACTAATCACACTCACAAGTGGAAAGGGAAATTGATCGGCTGCATGGGCACTTTCCATCAAATGCTGCAGAGCTGAGCTTTCGGGCCCCAATTCCAGGCTCCAGAGCTCCTCCTCTATGGTGGCTCAGATTGAGTGGTTGGTGCGCTTCAGCTACTGTGGGCTTTACAGCAGCCCTTTGGTGCCTATAGGTAGCCGCTGTAAGTTAGAACAGCCCTGGGGCTGCTCTAGTTTATGGTGAGGCTATGCCAGCCCCTGGAGCAGTCCAGAATCCTGGAGGTGGCATAAATCTGCCTTTGCCTGCCCCCTTTCAGTAGAGGATCCGGCTCTCTCACTCTTCTGAATATATGACTAACTTGAGGCCAAGTGCAGGCTAAACTGAGTTCCCCAGCTACAGGTCAATGGAGGCCCCTATAGTTGCCTACATCTCCGCTCTGGAACCCATCCGCTACAGGAACCTAGTGACACGTGGGAAATTTCAAAATATGCAACGACTTCTTTGGAATCTGCACAGTGAATATTTAGCAAACATCTGCAGTCTCTGCCGCCAGCGCCTGGAGTTAGCATAGACTTTTCTAGCACTCTAAAATCCCTGGGCTACTTACTGCTCAGACCCAGTACCACATTCCCTATCACATGTAGGGGAGTCAACACTGGACTCCTGCTCCTGAAAGCAACAGGTGCTGGTAAGCCCTTGGGCTTCAGAGGCTTCAGCCCCTCGCATCGCCCTACGGTGAGCCAGTAGTCAGGCTTGGTGAACCTGAAAGGGTTCCAAATTCAGGTTGGGTTTGATAAGACTCCAATAGCTTGGAAGCTCCTCGGAACTTCTTGGGTCTGCAAATCTGAGGATTGGCTGCCTTGTCAGACGTCCAGCCCTTGCGTTTCCCATCCTGGTCAGAAACAGCATCTGAATGGCCTCTCTCACTGGGAGCTCCTGGCAGTGGGAGTTGGGAGGGAAAGAAGCTCATTGGACCATTTCAGAACCCACAGCAAGGTGCAAGTTACGTTTTTGAACTAGGCGCGGGTCCAGGTGCTTATTGAACAGTTATTGGATTATCAGAATCCGTGGAGAGGAACAATATTTGTAATGTTACCCATTTTCTCCCCTCCCAGTATGGAGACACGACGCACACGTTAATAGAAAATCTTAACTACAAAGGTCTCTTCTTACCTGGCTTTGAGCCGCCTCTCTTCAAAGACCCACTGTTACCAAAGCTGTAAGTATATCGTACAGGGCCTGATCTAGCAGTTCTTACTCATACAAAACTCCCACTGGCTTTGCTGAGTAAGGAATGCAGGGTCAGGTCCTCATTTCATAGTTGTTTACCTTCTGTATGGTCCAGTGAAATGTTCAGAGGCTGGGCAGTCTGTATGCAATAGATGTGAGCTCTAGGTAGACCTGTGCTGAACTCAGGCATTGTGCTTTGCATGGTCTCTTGCAAACGTCTTCTGTTTTTCCTCTATTTGGGGTCCGTCACCTCCTGGTTATGCTTGCAGTTTCAGGCTCAGATGCACCTGAAAACTCAAAAGCGAAACTTGGTCAAAACGTAAGATGGGCCTTGTAATGGAATGCTAAACTGTATTATATTGTTCAGCCACAAGATGGTGCCACAGCAATACCTTAACATAAGCTAACAAACAGCCATTCCTGGCAGTACATTAAAGCAGGGGTTCTCAACCTTTTTCTTTCCGAGCCCCCCCCATGCTATAAAAACTCCATGGCCCACCTGTGTCACAACAACAATATAAAAGCCAGGGCTGGCGTTACGGGTAGCAAGCAGGGCAATTGCCCGGGGCCCCATGACACAGGGGCCCATAAAAAGCTAAGTTGCTTAGGCTTCTGCGTCAGCCCCGGGCAGCGGGGCTCAGAGCCCCGGGCTTCAGCCCCACGTGGCAGGGCTTAGGGTTTCTGCCCTGGGCCCCAGTGAAATAACCGTGGTCCTGCTTGTGACCCCTGGTTGAGAACCACTGCATTAAAGGATCTTCTGAATGACACATCTCTGGTGTACTGCCCTGAAAAGGAGGCTCTGTAGCCAGGCTAAGTCTGGTACAGGAGCCTGATCTGCTAGTAGTAGCCCTGCAACCTACCCTGTACAAGGTGTGCCTGACAGGCGGGCCTGACCCACACAATTCACATCTGGCTCTGGATCACAACCCCAACCAAACGTGCAGGGTGTCTAGATTCAGGGGTTCGGTTTGACTCATTTAAGAGACAGGGAACAGATGCAAAATTCAGAACCCAATTTGGCTGCTGGACCCTTCCCCCAAAGCTCAGCCACTAGGGGGTGACATGATCACACATGTGAGCAACCAACCAGCAGGGACGCATAGACAGGACAGTACATTACACGGCGAGCAGTTGTGCTCGTACCCACGTATGGGGCCTGGAGGGAATTTCCCCCAGGGATTATTGGCAGAGAGTTTTAGTTGTGTTTTATCTCTTTGGCACGGAGTGGGAGTTGTGTGTTAGGAGCAGATGAGCATACCTCCAAGGGACCCTGGTTCCTTCTCACTGGCACCTGTTTTGATGGCACTGGTTGTATTTTAAGAGCTGTGTCACTACATGCATCAATGCCAGCTGCTTTTTGAATGAAAACTGACAAGGTGTTTCTTTCTCAGACCAAGTGGCAAGCTGAGTTTCATTGACCATGTGGTGGGGAACCAGCCGGATCTTCAGATGGTCCCTGTGGCAGAATGGTGAGAACAGTAGCAGTTAGAAAAAGCCGCTCAAGCAATTCTCTCTGCTAACAACAGTGTTCAGTAATTTATGTCCATGTTTAACATTCTATTTATTTGATTAACACTGCTGTCTTGCTGACAGGACACTTTGCACAATGTTCAGTTCTCTTAGGAAAGTACACTCTGGCTTCCAGGGAAGCAGGGCTGTATTCCAACATGGTGCTCAAGAGGGCAAGGGCCAGCCAATGTGCTGTGGGATTTAGGGGAGTGCTATCCGCCTGCTAGGGTCACGACCAGCCTGCCCACATGTCTGCATATGTCAGAAGATAGTCTAAAGAAAAAAAGTAAATTATAGTGTAAATGAAGTAAAACTCCTTTATCCACCTGAATCACATAGAGGAAGTGACATTGACAGAGTGACTCAAAGAAAGACAGGTTTCAGAGTAGCAGCCGTGTTAGTCTGTATCCGCTAAAAGAACAGGAGTACTTGTGGCACCTTAGAGACTAACAAATTTATTTGGGCATAAGCTTTCATGGGCTAAAATCCCCACTTGGTAAAGCAACTCCCATCTTTTCATATGCTGTGTATTTATTACATATGTGGGCTTGCGGGATCGGTCGACACTACGTGCCGCTCTGATGGTCCAGGGACAACTACATCGAACACATCACTGGCCACTGACAGTACCAGGAGGCGTGAGCCGGAGCGACATTGTGCATCGACTACGAGAAAGGGAACGAGATGCATATGCTGTATATTAAATTTGTTAGTCTCTAAATTGCCACAAGGACTCCTCGTTGTTTTTTCAAAGAAAGACAGTCACCTGAGGAAACCCCTGGAAAGTGACTCCCAGCTTAACACAGCAAGTAGCCAAAAGACCCCTCGTAAATACAGCCCCACCCCACATTCCTGAGAGAGTTAAAACAAAGTAAGCTGTGTGAGGTTTCAGAGTAGCAGCCATGTTAGTCTGTATCCGCAAAAAGAACAGGAGTACTTGTGGCACCTTAGAGACTAACAGATTTATTTGAGCATAAGCTTTCGTGGGCTGCAGCTCACTTCTTCGGATGCACAAGCTGTGTGAGTTTATTTAATCAGCAAAGACCATTATCAGGTGATGTAGCCAGAGGGCTTGAGTGAGTCGCATGTAAAGCCACTGAAGTTAGTAGCGTTACAGCAGTGAAAGGCAGAGTGATGTAAATGAAAGTTATTTTGAGTGGATCCAATTCAGCTCTGCCAGAAGATGATGCACTACTCATTCATTTCAAGAGGTGAGATGACGTGGTGGCAAGGATGTGTTGTCCTGTGAATCTGCAGACATTCAACCGCTCATGCCCTGTTAAAGCGGAAGGGAGTTTCATGGGTTAACCCTGGCAAATGAGGGGGAAACTATCTTCTTTACTTTATTAATCTAGTGACAGAAACTCACCAGCGCTGAAGTCCACAGTTCTCAGAAGCTATGAGTTGGTTTAAGGGGGAATGAAATCTACCTTTTCTGTTCTCGGTCAGGTACCAGAAGAACCTTCTGTTTCATCGGTTCTGGTCTGTGGATGATAAACAACTGCACACACAGTTCAGTGCCCTGCGTTCCATTGTGGTCGCCAACTATGAAGAGACCATAAAAATGCCCATAAACGAGCCAGCAATGGGCAAGAAAAAATCCCAGATTCAGGTAAATACTCATGAAACTTGGGTGTTGACATCAAGATTGTTATTTCCCCGTAGGGCTGTGGTCATGCCCGGCGCTTCACACAGAAACAACAGATACAAGCTGCTCAGGGCCAGGACCTAATTTCAGGATTCAGGAGGGCTCATGAGTCAGTGCCCACTTATTACACTAGATGGCGATGTCCCACTGAAGTTATATCTGGGTGAAAATCTGCAGTTATGGTCGGAAAAGTGACTCTGGGAAAAGAGCCTTTTCTTATTCAACAGAGCTGTTGTAACAGAGTGAGGGACTGTTAGACAAACAGGGGAGCTGCTTGCACTCAGACTGAGTTTGCTGTCCTAATACTCATAGTCTAGCCCTCTTATTTCACTAGTAAAACACCCGTGAGTTTAATTTTCCATTTTGTGGCTGGGCCGGAGGCAAGACCTTGGGTTGAGCTGCGACTGCTTTTGCGTCTTTTGTTTTTAAGCATAAAAGCAACTTAGAAAATGCACAACAGTTGAACCAGAGCCAAAAAAATTCCTGCACTAGTAGTGTGTGTTTGTTTCTTGATAGGAATATGTGGAATACTATGGAGGAGCTGGAGTCCAGCACATTGCTCTGAATACCCCCGACATTATTACTGCTGTAAGTCTGGCAATTTAATGAGTAAAAATCAAAATGAAAAGAAATCCAGTATGTTGCGCAAACTTTTTAAGTCGCTGTATGTAGCAGTGCCCTTAATTTTCTCTGAGCTACTGCGTAGTGAGCAAAACAGGCCAGTTCACTTACACAGAGCTAACCTGTGACAGATAAGGTTTTTAAAGCTGTTTCCAAGGGGTTTGCTTAATTGCTTCAGCAATGGTGGCTCACAGAACAACCCACTAACTCTCCTTTGTCGTATGGCTGCAGAGATGTCAACCATCCACTTAGGGTGACCAGATGTCCCGATTTTATAGGGACAGTCCCGATATTTGAGGCTTTGTCTTCTATGGGTGCCTATGACCCCCCACCCTCGTCCCAATTTTTCACACTTGCTCTCTGGTCACCCTACATCCGCTGCACATTGAATTGTCTCTTGCAACATGTGTTAACTCCTTATGCTTAACAATCCGTTCCACGTTCCGTTTAGCTGTGACACTCTGAGGACCTTTCCCACACTGATGAAGAGCTCTGGGTAAGCTCGGAAGCTTGTCTCTTTCACCAATGGCAGTTGGTCCAATAAAAGATATACCTCACCCACCTCCTCTCTCTAATTATTTTGCATGATTTTTGTGCATTCTCCTACCCCAACCAGCAGAAGAGACACACCCATTTCTTCAATGGCTCTATATGTAAGAAGTTTGGTGGGTCTCAGCTCAGTGTCCACATCACAAAACCCCCACCACAATTGACATTACCTGTCCACCTTGTCAGCAGCCACAGCAGAGAGGCCAAAAACTGACTGGGCCACGAGGATTTGCCCTTCGAGGTGGTACATCCAGGTCAAGATTAAGGCAGATTGGCAGGGGGCTTTGTGGAGGATGCTCATGTTACCATTGCGCATGCTGTAGTTGTCAGTTTATACATATAGGATTAGAAACTCTAGGCCTGTCAATCTGACCTACTTCACCAGCACTAAGTTCTCTCTCGCTGTCTCTTACACACACAGAGTTGTTGGGATACTGAGCACTCATACACACAGAATCTTGTTGGAAGACTGCAGGATAACTCCTGATGCCATCTGTCCTGTCCATCGAGGACTCAAATCAGATGGGCTAGAGCAGAGGAGTCTTAGCGTAACCCACACACCTCCTGGGTGTGGTGTTCTGTCCCATCTACTTGCACTGAGACCACGTAGAGAGAGATTAATGAGTCTGCTACAGCCTTAGCTAACAGCCACGTGGCTTTTAGCTCATGCAGTAGAGGTTCATACACTCCGCTCCGGAGGTCCCAGGTTCCATCCCGCCCGCTGACAACTGGGGTCTGTCGGCGTTACATTAGCATCAGTTCATTTCTTGGAGTGTCTCTCTCTCTGTTTCCAGGAATTCAGCTGACTTCTATTGTGACCCTTTAATTCCTTCCCCTTTAGAACGGGTCTGGCTTTTCCCGTTCATTTTTTTAATGACATGGAAGTGCTGCTATAAGGGTAGGTTCTGTAACAGCAGCCATGCAGGCAGCCGGATAGGCAGTGGTTGTTTATGGCTTGAATGAGTGCTAGCCTAGGAGGGTTGCACATGGACTGGTTTGCATCAGGAGCTGCCATCTGGCTCTCTGTGCTGCATGGGCTCCACTTGCCCTGCTGCTGGGCTCTTCACACCAGCTACTGGCATTTCCAGAACCTAAGCCCTGACCCAGCAGCGACTTTGCTGCTCTGAGCGGGGCCGTGCTTTAGCCAGTAGGGTGGGGAAAGGGGTGAGCAAAAGAACCACTTGAACGGATCTCACTCTTGTGTTACAGGTCACCAACCTGAAACAACGGGGCATGGAGTTTATGACGGTTCCATCCACTTACTACCAGCAACTGCGAGAGAAGCTGAAATCTGCCAAAATCAAGGTTAAGGAAAACATCGACAAACTGGAGGTCAGCCTGGTTTTCAAGGCATATGCAGACAAAACAATGCAATCTCTGGCATTTCAGTAACACTTTCCAATCTGGAGGGTCGCAAACAGCTCTGCAGAATGCGATCTCTTCCCTCACCACTCGAACTGGGTGGGACTTTATCAATTGTTGGAACATGCCGATGTGCCCAAACTGAAACTGTTCACGAAAATTAATCAGTTTCAATGATAATTTAGTCAGGAATTTCTCAGGTCCAGGATGGGTGGAGGGAGAGACAGCCCCACCCCATTTGGAACAGGGATTTGAGCCTCTGTCTCCCAGATCCCATGTGAATGCCCTAATCACTAGGTATTGGCTATTCTGGGGTATGGCGTGTCTCAATCTCTCCTTCCCCTCCAAAAAACAAGCTTAAAACCTCTACATTTTTCATGAAAACAAATTCTTGTTTTCCGTACTCACCACTAAAATCCAGCCACTCCTGGGGACAGATTGTGACAGTAGTTTTAACAACCCAGTGACATGCCAATCATTTAGGAAGGAAGGAAGTGGAGAGTAATGCATCCACTTGAAACTGCAGACTGAATTTTAGATAATCACAACATAACTCCACAGATTGGCATTTGACCAGAACATTATTGTGTTTAAATCATAATCTCTAAAGATCCTAATGCCACAGAATTCCAGATATTCCAACTCAACCAGCTCTGATGCAGACCAGACATCAAAAAACTTTTCACAATATTGTTGAACGATTCAAGTGGATTTAGGGGCTTATTTAGCACCAGCTTCCAGCTTCTCAACAATTCTCCAATTGGTTTTATTGTTTTTCTTTCCAAGGAACTGAAAATCTTAGTTGACTTCGATGAGAAAGGATACCTGCTTCAGATCTTCACTAAACCCGTTCAAGATAGACCCACTGTCTTTCTGGAGGTCATACAGCGCCACAACCACCAGGTTTGTTGAGTGTTTGGGGCTTGAGAGGTTCTTTCCTGGCTGATTTAACGGAAAATGTTAAGATTTTTCATTATCATTTAAAAAAATGAAGCTATGCCAAAAAGCACTGGTAGGCAGGAGCAATTTTGGCTCTGTTTCATGTCCCTGCGACCACACAGGGATTTTGCTCTGAGATTCTTAAAGTTAAAGTTTTGAAAAATGAAAAAGCTGCTGCAGAGACTTGGTTCCTTCGACCAACCGACCCAAAATGGCAGCTGCAAGCAGCAGGGTAGGATTTCTCATGGGACCTGGGAGCTGCCATGCTTTTTAAGAGATGCCGCTGCTAAGCCATTTTTACAAAAGAAACATTAAAAATCCAAGTTGCTCTAGGTTGACTGAACTCACATCCTAAAGGGACCTTGGCCTGCTCAGGCCATCTCGATTGTTAACCAGGCTGCTGATGTTTGGCAGTCCCGGACCATGATTGTAATGGTATGAAATTCCAAAGGGTACTTACCCACTAACCTCCTTCCTTCAGCCAGTGTCTCACTCCTTCAGAGCACCGTGTAAGACAGCAGACTGGGGAGACTTCCTCCCAATGGAGAAAATGGCCTGTTTCTGGGCCTCAGTGGAGAATTCTCGTTATTGCTCGATTTGGTGCCTATGCACGCTGGGTGGATACACCAGAAATAGAAAGATAGAACCAGATCCAGCCCTAGACTCTCCTGAGTTTGCCTGCTCTATTCCCTTGTCACTCCAGAATTATGTGCTTAATTTTATCATCATTCTGAGGTGGGAAGGAAAGGGGAGGCATTTTTACATGTATGTCACAAAGTTGTATTCTCGATGGAGTCTTTGGTATGGCTCTGACACTATAAATAAAGATTAGCAGCTTGCGTAGCACGTTCCACCATCAAACTTCAATTAATTAATCCTCACAAGATTCCTGTGAGCTGCAATAGGTAAGCAGTACCATCCTCAGTCTATAGATGAGAGAAACAGAGGCACGGGAAGGTTAGATGACTTGCCTATGACCACTGCAGTTATCAATGGCAGAAGTTCGTGGCTTCAAGTCCCATTCCTAGTCCACCAGGACACACACTAATATTCTGTGTCCTTAGGGAAGGAAGTCCCACTGTATGTAAGTAAACCTCTTGTGGCTGCTTGGTTTACTCCTGAGACTCTGGATATAACAAATTCACTTGCCATGTCCATATGCCAGTTAATGTTCTTTTCTTCCCATATGCAGGGATTTGGTGCTGGAAATTTCAAGTCTTTGTTTCAAGCTATAGAAGATGACCAGGATGCAAGAGGAAACCTTACCATACTGACAGCAAATGGAGAAACTAATTTCATCTAGAGCCTCTCAGCGAGAGATAGGCAGCAGACACAATTACTTTCATATATAAAAGTGCCTATACAATTTAGCCTAACACTAAGCATATAAACCAAGGAAATTCACAGTTAAGCTTGGGCGGCAGGTATAATAGGCCAGAGGTGGCTAAGGCTCCCCTAACCCAGGCCATGGCCCAGCCCACACTCCGCCCTGTTGCCCCGCCTCTCTCTCCCCCTCACCCCCGATGCTGGTGGGGGCTCAGCTCAGACAGGCCCGGGGGTCGGGCTGGCGCGGTGGGTCAGTTTGGGCCGGGCCAGTTCGGGCCGGGCCGGTTCGGGCCAGCCCGGTTCAGGCCAGCCCGTCGAGTCGGTTCGGGGTGGGTTGGGCCAGCGAGTCGGGTAGGTTTGGGCCGGGCTGGTGCGTCAGGCCAAGTCGGGTCAGGGTGGCGCGTTGGGTCAGTTCAGGTTGTTGCGTTGGGTCAGTTCAGGTCAGGCTGGCATGTTGGCTCAGTTTGGGCTGGTGCACCAGGTCAGTTTGGTCTGGGCTTGCGCGTCGGGTCGGTTCAGGTCGGGCTGGGCGGGTGCGTCGGGTCGGGCGGGACCAGAGCCTCGGGTCGGCTTGGGCCGGCGTGTCGGGTCGGTTCCGGTTGGGCTGGCACGTCAGGTTGGTTTGGGCTGGCACGTTGGGTCGGGTCAGGTCAGGTCGGGCTGGTGCGTCAGGTCGGGTCGGGTCGGGCTAGTGCGTCGGGTCGGTTCAGGTCGGGCTGACACGTCGGGTCAGGCTGGTGCGTTGGGTTGGTTCAGGCCGGGCCGGCGTGTCAGGTCAGTTCTGGTTGGGCTGGCATGTTGGGTGGGTTCAGGCCGGCAGGTCGGGTGGGTTTGGGCCGGCACGTCGGGTGGGTTCAGGTTGGGCTGCCGCGTCAGGTCAGTTTGGGCTGGCACGTTGCTTGGTTCAGGTCGGGCTGGCGCATCAGGTCAGTTCCGGTCGGACTGGCATGTCGGGTCGGTTCAGCGCGTCAGGTCAGTTCCGGTCAGACTGGCACGTCGGGTCAGTTCAGGTAGGGCTGGTCCATTGGGTCGGCATATCGGTTCGGATCAGGCTGGTGCATCGGGTTGGATCAGGTAGGGCTGGCGCGTCGGGTCGGTTCAGGTCGGGCCGATGCGTCAGGTCGGGCTGGGCCGGCACGTCGGTTTGGGTCGGGCTGGCGTGTCGGGTTGGTTCGGACCAGCGCTTCGGCTCGCTTTGGTCCGGGCTAGCGCATCAGTTCGGGCCGGGCCGGCACATCGGGTCGACCAGCGGTTTGGAGCAGCTGGGGCGGGAAAGCCAGTGCTTGGAGCAGTTCAGCCAGGGCTCCTACGGCAACGGCGTGGGCCCTCGGGACTTTGGTGGGTAAAAGGGGCAGGGCCTTGGGTATAAGGGGCGGGGCCAGGGGGCTATGCTCCCCGAAGGGGGGGATTCACATGTCACCAATGCAGTTAAGTTTAAACTTAAAAGGAATCCAAATGTGATATGGTACGGCAATGTAATTAGGGCATTCCAACAACCGTAACTCTACCCTCCACTGACATGGGGGGCAGGATTTAAAAATAATCAAATGTCTTTAAAATCAGTTTAATCCAATCTGGGCTGCTGCATACTAAAATGCCTTAATCAGCACTACAGGGTAGTGTTCAGGTTTCTGCTGAAGAAGGAATTTCAGTTATAAAGAATAACAGGGAGAAACAACCCATTAACCCTAATGAACTATTTGCATGTTACGTACACACAAGATTTCAGCGAATTTTAACTATAAGAGAAATGCAAAGAGGGCAGAGTTAAGGTTTGGTGCCCTAACTGCATGTCATACCTTAAGATGTTTGGATTTCTTTTAAATTTAATCTTACCTGTGAATTTCCTGGGTTTCTAACACTTGGTTTTGGGATAATTACAACGTCCCTGTAATGTGGTTTAACCTAAACTGCCAATATATGCTCTCAATCTTAACTCCACTTTAATGTAGTTATTGTCTAATTCATTTTAATTCCTAAGCTAATTAACATGTACAGTCTCAGAAAATGTGTTCTGTACTCAAAGGGTGCGTGCGGTAACTTTGGGGAGGATGCAGTGTATTGTCCATACGTTATAAAGGGGTTGAATCCCTGCTTTAAGTGCAAAACTTAACTCCGCCTTTGTGGCAGAAATATTTTTGGAAGTGTCAATGTTCTGATGGGGATAAGAGCTAGGGAACGGGAGGGCGAGGGTTGGAATCAAAGAGAGCAATTGCCTTTTCTCCTGGCTCCCAATCAGCCCCTGGCTGCAATTAAACTTCATGCTCATAAAAGTGGATCCCTGGAACCAGATCTGCAGTTAGTGTCCCCAGCCTCTGAGCCTCCGCCACACACAGTCAAAGAAATACTGATGAGAGACAGAGGCCTGCCACTGATGCAGACATCTACCAGAGTAGTAGCGCACAGATGGCGATATACACACATGGCCAAAAGAGCAGAACAAAGCCCATCTGTTTGCTAAAGAAACATCAAAAAATAAAACATCCCAGACAACCTCCTCCCTGCCCATGCTTGGAGATCCCACCCTTAAAGCATGGGTTACAGGAAGAGGCAGATAGCCTAAGAGGGGGAAGGGACTCAGGAAATGGAAGAGATGGGTGACTGACTTGGTTAACTAGAGGGAGGGGGCACCAATTTCTCACGAAGAGAAAGAAAACATCACTGACAGTTGATACTATACACCAGTTCCTAAGATTGCTTTCAGCAGAGATGCTTAAACCATTGTCAGTGTCAGATAACCGGGACAGTCCACGTTTACATTGCCCAACGTCATCACAGAGGGGGCCAAATTCAGCCCTGGCGTCAACTGACACAACTCTATTGAGTTCAGTGGTGTTGTGTCCATCTATGCCAGCAGAGAATTTGTTCCATAGCATCGGTGGAAGAAACAAGGGACAGGAGACCAGATTGTTACTACAACACAAATGCCAACCAATTCCATCTGCGAGCACCTGACCTGGAAATAAAACGGATCATTATACAATATGGCCACAGTTCTGTCACTGGTTTACCCCAGTCAGTCCCCACTGCCCACATAACGTGTTATGTTTGACTCTGCCTCCCCCCACAACCACCCGCAAGAGGAGCATTGACTCAGAGGAGGAGACATGGTCTTCCTGCTCCATGGGCTGGCACCAGAGAGGTGGCCAGGAAAAGTCACTGGAGGGGATTCCAGGCTCAGGCCCCTGCTGGGCAAGAGAGAAGTTAGTTGGAACTGGAACAAGTACGCACACACTCCTGCCATCATTGTCAACAAGAACCTGCAGCTCCCTAATTCCCAGCATTTAGCCCCAAACTGCATGATTTGCAAAACAAAAAAAAACAAAGTTTGCATAAATAGCTGAGAGCAGATGAGTGAAGACACCTGGAAGGAGGCAGGGAGGGAAAGCGACCTACCAAAGGGGGTGGACGGGCAGATGAAAAACAAGTAGCCTGAGGGGTGAAGAGGGACAAGTTATTAGAGACGGGGAAGGGGGAATAGAGGATTATAAGATGGACTATAAGGTGGATAGAAAGCTGGCTAGATCATCGGGCTCAACAGGTAGTGATCAATGGTTCCATGTCTAGTTGGCAGCCGGAATCAAGCAGAGTGTCCCAAGGGTCGGTCCTGGGGCCGGTTTTGTTCAATATCTTCATTAATGATCTGGAGGATGGCGTGGATTGCACCGTCAGCAAGTTTGCAGATGACACTAAACTGGGAGGAGTGGTAGATACACTGGAGGGTAGGGATAAGATACAGAGTGACGTAGACAAATTAGAGGATTGGGCCAAAAGAAATCTGATGAGGTTCAACAAGGACAAGTGCAGAGTCCTGCACTTAGAACGGAAGAAGGGACCGAGTGGCTAGGCAGCAGTTCTGCAGAAAAGGACCTAGGGGTTACAGTGAATGAGAAGCTGGATATGAGTCAACAGTGTGCCCTTGTTGCCATGAAGGCTAACAGCATTTTGGGCTGTATAAGTAGGAGCATTGCCAGCAGATCAAGGGACGTGATCATTCCCTTCTATTCGGCATTGGTGAGGCCTCATCTGGAGTAGTGTGTCCAGTTTTGGGCCCCACACTACAAGAAGGATGTGGAAAAATTGGAAAGAGTCCAGCGGAGGGCAACAAAAATTATTAGGGGGCTGGAGCACATGACTTATGAGGAGAGGCTGAGGGAACTGTGATTATTTAGTCTGCAGAAGAGAAGAATGAAGGATTTGATAGCTGCTTTCAACTACCTGAAAGGGGGTTCCAAAGAGGATGGATCTAGACTGTTCTCAGGGGTACCAGATGACAGAACAAGGAGTAATGGTCTCAAGTTGCAGTGGGGGAGGTTTAGGTTGGATATTAGGAAACACTATTTCACTAGGAGGGTGGTGAAGCACTGGAATGGGTTACCTAGGGAGGTGGTGGAATCTCCTTCCTTAGAGGTTTTTAAGGTCAGGCTTGACAAAGCCCTGGCTGGGATGATTTAGTTGGGGATTGGTCCTACTTTGAGCAGGGGATTGAACTAGATGACCTCCTGAGGACCCTTCCAACCATGATATTCTAGGATTCTATGAATTGATTGCCTGGGGGAACTGCTTCTCTTCCCAGCCACAGGGAGGGGTCCTCCCCTTTTTTTACATCTCTTTCTCCCATCCAACTTCCTGTGGCTCTCTCTCTCCTGCATCTGCCACTGCCCCCACCCCAACATTTTACTGTGCCCCCCCTTTGCCTTGAAGGGAAGTGTCTTCCCCTCCCCCCCCCCCAGTCAGAGGGCAGCTCCTCCTGCCCTTCCCCTCTCAGGAGTGCATGTGTGCTGCGGGGGGGGGGGGCTGGAGAGGAGGGCCAGCAGGCTGGGACAACAAATTTTTCTACAAGAAGGGGTGGGGGAGGAATGGAAAAAGCCCACTCCTTTCACTGCAAATGTACCTTGGGGAGGGCTGGGACAGGCTAGGCCAGCCCTTCCCCACTGAGGCAGAATTCTGAGGGGACCCAAAGCAGTTGGAGCAGGGCAAGCATTGATTGGATCCAGAGTGGGAAAGGGAGAGGTGGTTGTGTGGCGATAAGAGTCCTGCCTCCCTCTGCCACTGGTGTGGGGAGATTTGTACCTTCCTCCCCACCCCAACTGCTTGGAATGAGGCGCAATTAGTGACCAAGAAATGTCCCCCAGGGAGCTGCACACAACTTGGCAGTTATGGAGAGTGGAGCGTGTGCAGGAGAACATGGAGATCAGGAGGGAGATGGAGGGGAACACAGATGGTGGGCAGATGGATGTCACGTTGTGCCTCCCTACAACTATCTCAGAAGCACATTACCGGGGGAGGAGGGAGACTTCGGACAACTTTGAAAATCCACAAGCCCCTCAAGTTAACCCCACCCTAGAACCACGCCTTTAGGTGGCTTATCAATGCGTCCAATTCAGCCCTTGGGCCCAAGCACCAGGCTGCTTCTGAAAAGGTCTTGTGCAGCCCTAGGAACCTTAGAAAACCCTTTTGGCCACTTAAACTGCCAGTTTCTCCCATGGGAGCTTTTGAAAATCCAGGCCATTCTCATCAACTGCAGACTGTGGGGAGGGAGGTTTGAATAGAAACGGCATCTCATCCTAGTGATGAAATTTGCTACTGCAAACACTAGTTCACAGCCTCCTTCTCTGCCATGCTGGGCTTGTTTTTTCATCTGTTTCAATTGTAAGCTCTCTGAGGCAGGGACGGCTTCTTCCTACAGACAGAACCCTGGGCACTGCCACAATACTGCAAATAATTAATAGAGGGGGTACCACTTTAATGGCCAAACAAGGGGTTGAGAGTAGACTCCAGGGTTTTATCTTCAGGTCTACCACTATCTTGATGTGTGACTGAGGCAGTGCTCCCTGTGGCACAACGGGGGCAAGGGGTGCATGGCTCTGGCTCCCTCAGCTTGCGGAGCTGTCAGTCTACCCCTGGTGTCCAGGAATCTGGAAACCCTCAGGGGGCTGGTAGGGGAGCCCAGGCTTGCCCACTTCACTGGGTTCCAGCTCCAGGCCCTCAAGCTAGATAAGGAGAGTCAGGGTTGCTGACCGGGACTGTACCCTGAGCTCCTTCCTACCTTCCCTCGGGCCTCGGCAGCCTCTTCAGTCTGTGGGTTTGTTTGCCCCTTGCTGGGTGTTGTCCCTAGTGGCTCTCTATCAGTCGGCTGACTGGAGTTCCCTTCTCACTGCTCTGTTAGCCACCCCGCCCTTCTGCTTCCCAGCCCTTTTATCCTCCCAGCTGCTGCTAGACTGCCAATCAGCAGTGTCTGGCAGGGCTTGTATTAACCCTTCAGTTGCTGGGTAACATGGGGTACATACACCCCATGGCAGTGACCTTGGGCAACACTCTTAACTTTGTGTCTGTTTCCCTCCACTGTAAAACGTAGACCAAGTTCATTACAGATTTGGCACAATTAAAAAAATACCCAAACTAAAAGCTCTTAGCTCCCTGCCAACCTTACAGCATAAAGAGTCACAGACAGATAATACAAACAGCCTGCAACAGTATCTCTAAGGGATGTTGAGAGACATGCAGGCTAGATGATCATAATGATTCCTTAAACTCTCAATCGATGTTTAAATTAGTGCGTTTGGGGATCCTGGGATAAGAAGAGCTATAGCTGCGCAAAGTATGATCCCAGTCCCACAAATCTTATTCAACTAAGTGATCCTTACCCGTGCAAATAGTCACGGGGTTACTCACGTGACAAAGTGTGACAGAATCGGGCTCTATGTTTGTAGGCCCTGATCCTGCAGTGAGATTCACATGGGTATGTTAATAAAACGTAGCTCTTCAGGGTAGGGACAGTCTCTTATTGTATGTCCAAACAGGGCCTAGCACAATGGGGTCCCCAACCTCAGAGGCCTCTAGCTGCTACTGTAATAGAGTAATAAGCACAACACAGTTTTTTCTGTAAGAAAAGTCAGTATATTTATGGTTTGCTTTATAAAAGTTACTATAATACAATGGTACATAGTATTCAATTCACAAAAATATGAACAAATATATACAGCATGACACATCCACAACAAAACACTTTCTTCAAAACAAGATACATACTGATGACAGAATCTATATGCACAAAACATCCCTAAATTTATAAATTTGCTTAACAAAAGAGAAAGCAGAAATCCTAAATCTTCAAAGCAGAGATTTTTTTTAAAAAGAACTTAAAAAAAAAAAAAAAGCAGAATTTTCATTTATTGCAAACCATTTTATCTGCCTCCTTTTAAAGGAGGCCCTTAACCTTCACACTGTGAATTAAAACAACCTGTTTACAGAACCCAGGAAACAGCAAGGAATGAGGGCAGCTTTTTAGGTTTCGTTTTTAAAACTGCCGATGGGATTAGAGTGTCCTTTACAATGTGTTTCTTTTCACTTGTACAAATATTACAATTGCAATTAAAGAGGAAATTTATAAAAACAAAACATTAAATTGAAAAAATCCAGATGCAGATTTGCTTAAATACATTTTAGGTTGTCTATTAATAGACTGTACATATTTCCTTGCTTGAAATAAATAGATTTTGCACATTAGGTTTCAGACTGGGAAAGAAAAAAAAAAAAAAAAGCCTCCACTTGGCATTCTTTTGTCTTCAGTTTCTTAATGCTTCTAATTTCATCTACTTATTTGACCAAAAAAAAAAAAATATTTATACAGAATTTACATTATACAAAGCTTGACACAAGCTGTAAATGCCACCAGCTCCTTTTCTATACACATTCCTTCTCCCTCCCCCGTCTTCCTGACATGAGTTAGAGCTGGAATCTTCTTTTTAAAAAGAACTCCAAAATTACAATAGTCACTTTTAATAAATTATTTACATGCTCTTGAAGTACAAAGAAATCAGCAAAAAAATTCAACATGTTTCTACAAGAAACAGTGTCTGAAGAGAAGATTCTTAAGTTTGCCTATGTACAGAAGATGCATTTTTTTAAACTTCAAAATCCTTTTTTCCTTAAATTTTTATTTTATATAGAAATGCACTGAAATGATCCCTGAAAAAGGTCACAAAAACCAGAACTGAATCTACTGTCTACATTGTCAGAGTTTAAAAATGTTTTTCTTGTAGAAATAAGCTGTTCTGTACAATATAAATATCTGCAAGATGAGCCCCTTCCCACCCCCTGATAGTTACAGATTACTTATGGGACCCAACATAGTTCTGGAATTGGAAAATATTGGTGTGAAATTGACAGATAAATGAACAGGGCAGGCAGGACATGCAGGTTTTCAAGCAGAGAGGGCACTTACTATATATGCCGATTTCTAAGGCATTTACAAACATAACTAAAGCCACCTCATTCACGCTTGGGGACAATAATATGGCTTGCAACTACATTTCCACAACTTTTGTGTTATTTTCTGGGATTGTTTCACGTAGCAGGTGCATTAAAGTGATTCAGTTTCAGGGGAGAAAATTTAACAGGGAACACATTCAATCTTGTTGTTTGTTGTTAATGTAAGCCCAAGCAGAATTAAGGATATGGTCTTCAATGAAATACAGAAAAATTCTTCTGTAAATACCCCCAACAAAGAAGAATGCCTGGCAAGCTTTAATTTTAGTTCTTCTCCCCTCCTTGAAAACTTTCCACATTACAATGAGCTTTTAATGGCTATGGCAACACCCAGTTTAGCAGGGCATGAGGCTGTGCCAGCCTTGGGCTGATGTCTATACCTTACACACTATGTTCTCTCCATTCTGCTCTACAATCTCAGGTTTTGTAGGCTACAGCCTTCGTAACTAGGAAGAGTCATAAATGTGTAACTGGTACAGCAGCCCAAATACATATTTGTATCTTTAGAGTGCCCAGACATTGCCCAACCAAGACCACGTGAGTGACTTGCCAGGAATGAGGCGGCCAAAACTAGTATGCATAAAATGGAGGCCATTGCTGCCACCCATTTAATGTCAGCTGAGACATCCTTTGGAGACTACAAGTCCCACCATCAAATACTCCATCCTGGCCCACTCAGAGGCTGCTCAATTCAAGATGGAAGCTTTGCATACTGGGCCCTGCAAGCCAAGATTCTGAAGGGAAACAAACAAACAAACAAAGAAGCAGGAAGTCAGGCTTCTAAGCTCATATTTAGACTTTGAAATACGTAATCTGGTTTTTCAAAAGTGCTGCGCACTCGGCTGCCCCCATGGAAACAGCTGGGCGCTGAACACTTTGGAAAAGTCAGGGCAGGTATTTAAGAGTCTAAATAAGGATTTAGGGAAACATTTTCAAAAGTGCCAGAGTGACTTAGAAGGTAAAGGTACTTCAGCACTTTTGAAAATTTTACCCTCGGAAACTAATATTAGTCTCATTTTTTTAATCTTGGCCAGAGTCTCTATAGGCTGCTTCTCCATAATAAAGACAAAGGCAATTGCATGTGGCCACCCTATCATCCCTCACAATCCACTGGGGTCATCAGTGTCATAGGAAACGTATTGTATATGCAAACTGGACAATGTATTTGTAAGAAACCAACATTGATACAGTAGTTTGAAGGGATGGAAAGGAAGAAGGCAGAGAAATTAATATGGGTTTGATATTCAGAACTTTAGTTCTGAAACACAAAGCTTTAGTGCATTCCCCAAAGCCTTAGACATGCCAACTGGAGATACAGTATGAAAGGAAGAATCATATTAAAACAAATAAAGGAGCAGTTAGCTTAATTCCAAAATGCTCCCAACGAATCTGTAGTTATAACCAGCTCTCAAAGACAGAAACCACTTGTGCTTCTAATAAATTTATGTCTTTGGGTCACAGATACCCACTGTTGAGGAGATTTTCAGAAAGCATTTACTGGGGGGGAAAAAATCACCAAAACAAAAACAAAATAAATAAAAAGGAGAGACTATTGCATGTCCAATCTCAGGGACAATGTAACTATCCTCAGCTAGAAATGCAGATAATATTAAGGCAGCTTGTATCAGTCATATGTTCCAGCTCCTCTAGGCCTTTTGCTTGAAAAAGAAATGAAATATAGAAGTCTACCCCATATTACATGCTACATACTGTAATACAGTCCTGGCAAATATATATGCAGTATAAATAACCCCTAAAAAACTCATTTCCAAGATTCCAACTTCTGATCACTGAAGCATGATCAGGCAGTAATCGTCACTAGACAGAAGAGAGTATGAACTCAGTTGTCCAAGTTACTCTAAAGGGAAAAGATTTTTAGTTACTGTGATAACAGTACTATTTTCCCCTCTACAAATTGTTGTTGTTTTTTTAAATGGCTTAGTACAACTAAGTTCCACTTGTAAGCAAGAGGAATTGAATACGTTTTGAAAGACTGATCTGCTTACCTTCAAGTGGCCAAATAATATTTCAGATCAAAATAAATACTTGCATTGGATTCTGGCTCATTTGAAATGGAACCCCTAGTATAAAACCGAGGATTTCATTACAACCTACGCTTACAGTGATAAAATGTTTTCTAAAAGGAAAATAATGTTTTTATTTGGAAGTTAAACTTTTTTAAAAACCAATTTTCATACTGTACGCAGTTTGGGATAGACTCTGATACCCTCATGCACTTTGAGCAGTGCCTTACTCCATAATTAGTCCTATTGAAATGAATGGGACCAATTTCAGGTACGGCTCAGTGTGAGTGAGAGTGGCAGAATATAGCCCTTTAGTAGTAGAACAAGAATCTCACCCATACAAGTGCAGAGCAAACAGTCTGAATGAAAAGTCATGGAAGGGAGGGAAAAGAGGCTGCGTGTCAGGAGGCGAAGTTGGAAATAAACAACAAAAGAAACCCAGCGGTTGGTTTCTTACAGGGAAAGAAATCTCAGTGCCATCTTCTATGAACTGTTCTAGTAGTGTATGCTTAAAAGACAGTAAGAGTTCTACAGCATAAACAATGACTGTACTGATCATTTAATTTCAGCCTCAGTATTTTGAATGAAAGAGGAATAGATCCACCAGAAATGTAGATACAGAAAAGGCCATTTATCAAGCCACCTTTTGCGAGGAAGGACGAAGTAACTGATTAAACTTATTAATTATGCAGATTGTGGTATTAAATATTTTTTCTGTATGGTAATAGAGCTATTGATCCCCCCAAAATACCAGCATGGCATGTGAAAATTAGAGGTGAGCCTAAGGCATTAAGTTCAGGTCCATTACAGAGCTGAATGTTCCCCAGCTTTCCAGGATGTTTGGGTCAGAGGAATTGATCAGGCCCATCTCTAAGGAAAAGGCAGGACAGTTCATTTATAGTCTCACTGTAGACACACCCAAGCATACATACACACACACACACACACACACACACTCTCACACTCTTGCACCCAAGCCTCTGGCTTGCTCTGTAACATCAACCATACATTTATTTACAGCTTACTCTGAAAAGTCTGTGCAATTTCAGCCAATCAAGCTCCCAACAAACCTTTATGGCATTTTCAGTCTCTGCTTCACATTTAAACGTTGAATGTCTTTTTCAAACAACAAACCGATGAGAAAAAGGTAGCAGCATTTATGGAAAGACAAAGGTTTACAACAAAAACAACAACAACAACAACAACAAAGGTACCATTATCGTACTATGAGCAATAATATAGAGACTGAACAGAGAGAAGCTAGTGTTTGGATATACTATGCCACAAAGTGGTAATCACCTTTTGTGTGTGTTGGATCTGACGAGGAAGAGCACCTGAAACGTGAACAGTCCTAGTTATGCATGTGCGCTTTTTGCTTTCACTTGTGATCCTGACAGAAGTGCGAAACTTGCTTGGTTCTCTTCTCTTCTTCTTCTTCTTTTTTTTTTTTTTTTGGCAAAGTGCAACCACACCTGGTTACTGCAGTTCTGACATGGCCGAAGGTGCAAGTGTGACGAGAAGCCTCGGGATTAGTTCAGGGTCCCCCTGCAGTTCTCAGAGCCGCACAGACATGGGATCTTTACATCCTCGATCGGAAACTTGTAGTCGTAAGTAATTTCCTCGTTCACGTTGATGTGCTGCTTGGAGTAGATGACAATCTTCTTCTGAGACTCCACGGTGATGACTTTAGCATAACAATTTGGCTGCAGGGGTGACCAATTGGGAAAGGGGTTAATTTTCTGAAAGTTTTAGATTTGCAGGCTTCTTTAGCAGTTATTTAAATCAGCTGAGTTGTTGCAGTTATTTTTACAGAGGGGCACAGGTACTTTTCCTGGGGCTGGGGTGTGGGGCTTTCACTTTCTCCTGCCATACTCAATTCCTCATGGGAATGGGAAGATTTATTGGGGGAATTAAGACAGAAAACAAAGTTCAGCCTTCACTGTACTTCTTCTAAGGTACAAATCATGACAGTTTGTACAGTCAGCATGAATGGCTCCTACAGGCTTTGGAATCTCAGGTGGGAGGCAGTAATGACTCAGACACCCAAATTATTATTACTTATTGAGTGCACACAGTCTGCCCAGTACTGTACAGAACACAGGCGAAGGCAGAGTCCCTGCCTGGAGGAGACAGACAACCCTGGTCCTACATGAACACCATTTGGGGGCTGTTCCCATAGCAGTGTTTGGGCTATGTTTTGTTTTAAACACCGTGCAATAGTGTCTCTCCAGGACCCTTAGATACAGTCGGGTTTCTGGGGCCAAATTCAGAGCTGACTCTAAATTGTTGTAACTTACAGCTTCCAGTCCCCTCATACCAGTTCATTATACTAGTCTTGACCCACATCAGCTTATCAATATGTTGATTACAGCTCCTATTAAACATCACCACCTCTGAGTATAACTGAATGTCTGGCTGGTTTATCTGTAAGTAAAGGCCAACTCTCGGAAGCATAAGCAAAGTGATACTTACATTGCAGCTATGATTAATAAACCTGGCAAAGTTTCCACATTTTGTTGCATCAATGATGGTGTCATGGTCGACCCTGAACATGTAACTGCTCCCAATGCCTTCATCCTCGTATCGTTTCTCTCGCATGTCTGCAATGACCTACCGGGCAAACCAATTGTCGAGTCAGTGTGTGCCGTAGAGATGGGCAGTAAAGTACAAGGGATTTATAAGCAGTCAATTTAAAAGGCACAAACCAAAACTGCCATTCAGGATTTAAAAAGATATTTACAACCCCAAATTATTCAAGAAAAGACAGGCTTAGAATTCAAAGGACAAGCATTTAGGATGGGATTTTCAAAGATTAGGCACTGAATTTCAAATGGGATTCAGCACCTAATTCCCTTGGACTTTGGAAAAGCCTGCTTTACATTTTAAACCCATACACCGCTGAAACCTACACAGAGGACAACACTCAGCAGGGCCCCTAGCTCTGCACTGAAAAAGATTGTGAGACTCCGAAAATGCTATGACCAGCTCACGTAGGAGGAATGTGTATCAAGAACCCTTGTCCCAGTCACTTGCATTCCTTTCATCACATCCCGCTCAATTTCTGCCTTGACAATCCTTCTCAAGTAAAATTGGACTCTGCATGTGAATGTTAGAGAACTTTAAAATTACACTCTTAAACCAGAAATTTGGTCAGGGCACAATTTCCAGAAAGAGCCCCTGCACAATACAGGCGAGAACAGCTCCTGTGAAAAATGCACAGCTCTGAAATCTGCCAAGGGTAGGGCTTGAACTCACAGTGCATAGGTGCAGCTGAGGCTCAATGAGTACAGTGTGTAACCTTGAGCTGCCTGCACACCCTATGGCTTCAACAGAGCCTAAGTCTTGCCGCACGTGCAAGTTCACTGGTTCAGACACATCAGGTTAGCTTGTGCTGACCTGGAGTTCCAAACTTTACTCTCAGTAATTTATTCAGTATTGCTTCCCAAGGGCACAAGCTGAGATCAAGCCCATGGAATCGTATCATTTGGGGAAGATCAGAGCATTAGTTTGAGTCCCAGATGTGGGCAACAAAATGTCAGAAGAATCATGTGGTTTTTTTTTTGTAAACAGCTGATGTTTTATGGGGTGGGGGGAGCTGTATCTCAGGAACCCAACTGCTCAAATGACCCCAAATTTGGATTTTAGAGCCCTTATAATAATCATCTTTCAAAAAGTAGGTGACTCTCAGGCTTATCTATAGCACAGCTTCTTCATGTCTGTGTCTCATTTGCCTTAGAGATTGTATGTTCATCCAGAGCAGTGAATGGGTAGCTAAAGGGCTGTGTAAATTTATGGCACTCTTTTAAAAAAAAAAAAAAAAAAAAAAAAAGGGACAAAAATTCTGAGAATATGTCTGGATTTAATCCTGTTTCAAGAAATTCTGCTCCAGCCTACATTTATCGGGTATTCTAAACAACCGTTTTTTTTAAAAGCACGCCAAGGCTTCGCCACTCAGCATTAAAGGGACCGTCCAGTCCATCATGTGAACAAAAGTATTTTAAACTTGTCTGGTCAAAAATCATAAATTGGAGTCTTTTATCTTACCCTCATTTCCACACAGATGTGACATATCATCATCAATAGGATTCTGCACAATGACTTCATCTTGCATATGTTACTCTCTGAAATGGTTTCCAGAGAACAGGCAGGAGGAAACAGAGCAAGAGAACCAACCCATGCACAAAAAACCCCAGAAGAAACACTCAAGATTTATGCATTGTGTGGTATTGAAAGCCTCAAGGAATCTTTAGTGTTTGTGAATTTACAAGTGGGATGGAGAAGATGAATAAAACCAGGTAGGTATGAAGAGCGATGCTACTGAGGACAGATACATGTGGCCTTCCACACTTCATGAAGTAGAAGTCTTCCACTCTGACTGAGTCATGGCAAAGGCCCTGTGGTCACCCATGGGGAAATACAGCTTACCTGTCTGATGTTCTGACCCACATATTCAATCACCATCTCGTCAGCTGCAATGGGCTCCATAGCAAAAAGGCCCCAGTCATGAATGTGACTCTTGCAGAATTTTAGCTTTTTCTTCCGGAACTGTGTACAAAACAACCCCAAACCATCATGAGCAAAAAATGAAACAGCAATCCGCACAGTACACAGCACATACGAAAGAGCCTTTGCAGTGTGTTCCATGCCACAAGTGGGACATTTCAGCATGTGGCACCTGACTCTATAGTTAAATCAGACTATTAATTACCTCCACGTTAGCTGTGAAAAGGAGTGTAGTCTAGTGGTTAGAGAAGGGAAGACGTTGTCTTGATTCTTGGGTTCTACTCCCAGTCCTGCCCCGATTCACTGAGTGTTCTTGTGCAAGTTGGTAGAACAGGCCCTTTTGGGCTATATCTCCTTTGCACTAGTGTCTAATGGGTTGTAGTAAGCACACACTTTTGGTCTGGGGCTCAGCTCCATTTGTTCATTGATTGTCTGGTTCCTGTTTTATTGTCTCTGTCTATCATGTGTTAAACCCCACAGGGTATATACACTGACCTCTGCCCCATGGGTTTCCCTTTGATTTGCTCCTTTCCATTCCATTTAGGTATTTGAACATTAGATCAAAGAGATCTAGCGATTGTATTGTTTGGAATTTGAAGTGTATTTAGTGCTCCCGAAAGTCAATACCCCAGGCCAAAGTACCTCAAACTACCTGCTGTTCTGAAGAGACAGTGCTACTAAGGGGTGAGAAGACAGTTCAGTGTGGAAATCCCTCCCAAACCTTCACTGAGACAACGAACAAGGGTGCCCAAATGTGGAGGAGGTTTTTGTGATGTGAATACCTGTCCACTAGGAACTGGACAGAGATCACCATCTAATTTCACATAGGCTACACAGCCATCAGATGGTAACTACTTCTGGTTACTACTGACCTGAACTAGATTGGACCCCACAATTTACAGAGGAGTCTCTTTGTCCCATTATCAACCCCCTTGTTCATGCAGTTGAAGCCACTGGACATATTGTACTAAGTAGCTCTTGTTCCCAGACATACTGCTACGGAGTAATACACAGTTTAATGTGATAAGCAAATATATGGCATCATAGCTAGATTTATAAACCACATGTTTTGCCATGGATCTGTGGCTTTTAGCTGGCCTTGCCTTAGCTTATTCCTAACCAGCACCCGACCTGTGCTCTCCAATTCACAGAATAAAAATCCGGTTGCGTGACGTACCTTCAGTTGGTTAAATTTGAGTAGGTCGCTGTCACAGCTACCAGTGAAGGACGAGAGAAGCCTGCGTTGCTCTGACCTCCTCTCAGAGCCAGCCCGGGTGGAAGCATGAGGTTGGGCAGGGATGCTCATTCCCTGCAAACGAGGAAGAACAGTTTAGGAGTTGCAATTTAAAAAGATCGGGGGCAACCCATTTGTACATCTCCTAGAGACAAGTGAGAGAGCCAGTGAGGAGTTTGATGCACATCCTCACACAGGCAGTACATATCTCAGCACAGACTCAGAATAGAAACTATTGGATTAGTTAACACAGTCTGCCCTGGCTAGTGAAAAACTCCTCCCTACAGTATATTTGCAGCATGGTTTACTAGGTAAGGCAGGTTAAGAGCATCTGGACTCCTGGGTTCTACTTCCAACTCTGCCACAGAACACAGAAATTATAAGACTTGATCAACTGGTCAGTTGCCAGTGGTCTATGTAGCCCAGTATCTGGTCTCTGACAGTGGCCACTACCAGATGCTTTGGAGGAAGGTGCAAAACCTTCATAGTGGACACATACTGACTAACTTGCTCTTAGAGGTAAGTTTCTTCCTAATCCTAGTCAGTCAGTGGTTGGCTGTTCCCTTGCAGCACGAGGTCTTATATCCCTTCTAACGAGATTTTTTTTTATCCTATCTAATTGTGGAGATTCTCATTATCCATAGAAAGTCTAATCCTGTCTTGAATACACTACACTAAACTCTTGGCCTTACTGACACCTTCTGGAAATTACTTCAGTAGGTTAGTTATGCTTTGTGTAAAACAATATTTCATTTGATCAGTTTTAGATTCAATAACTTTCAATTTCACGAAATGCCCCCTTGTTCTTTCATCATGAGAAAAGGTAAATAGGAGCACTTGATTTGCCTTCTCTATGTCACTGATTAATTTGATTACCTCTATCACCTCCCCTCTCTAACTAAACAGTTACAGTTTCTGAGGTAATGGGTCTATTACAGGAGAGGGTGGGAAAGGTTCTGTGACCTGCAATGTGCAGAAGGTCAAATTAGATAATCATGATGGTCCCTTTCTGACCTTAGAGTCTATGAGTCTTCAGTCTCTCTTCATGTACAAATCTTTCCATTCCTCTAATCACTCTATCACACCTCCTTGCTCTGCAACATGATACCTTGGTATACGCAGCCCCAATAAAGTATTTTAGATCTATATTGAAAAACAGGTTCCTCAATCCCCAAAGGACTTCCAGAATGACAAACTATACATGTATATAAGTATCGCTTCACTAATGCCACCGTGGAAATGCCCCTGCAATGGGGTGCAATGCAGCAGCCATTGAGAAAACACCAGTGACAACGCAGAACAGTTTAGGAGAGGAGGTGAAGGACACCATATATAGCTCTACCAACAGGGACATTTAAGTAGGCAGAATGCATTTCCCCATATTGGAATTTGGCCAGGACACAGGGGGAAGACACCCCCACTCTTACAGAAAATAGCCTGGGACCTTTGATGACCTTGAATCAATAGGATCTCTGTTTTATTTCTCATCTGAAAGGCAATACTTCCAACAGGGAAAGCCATACTGGGGCACTGGCTTAATTCCATCTCAGAGAGGAGAGTTACTAACACCACATTTCAAGACAAATCCAGTTAACACAAGGAAACAGTCAGCAATGAGAGTCTCCTTACTTGTGTATCAGCTGGCGGCTCCTCTGCAAATGCACGACTATTGTTGAGGTATTTAAGTTTGTCCTTCTTATCTATTTTGTAATAGCCTTCACTTCGTGCACAACCTGTAACATGTTCCCGCATGCCATCATCCCGCTTCTTCTTCTTCGGGGTAGAAAAGCTAGTAGGTGGAACTAAGTTAAGGAGAAACCCAGCTACACGTGGAAATCAGACAACAAAACACTCTGCTTGGTATTTGGTTCTTACAGCCATGTGGACAATTTCAATGCTATTTAAAAAAAAGAAGAAAGAAAGAAGGAAATTAAGACCACTTGCCAGAACAAGCTGCTAGAGTAGTGAAAATCTGTCAGGCAACTGGAAACTGGAAAGGTTTGCACATTTTTTTGCAGGTTTTAGGATTCGGCAAATAAAAGTGGTTTCCATCTAATGGTTCCGTGGTGACCATGTCAAGTGAATTTGGGCATCTCAGTCTACTTCCCTGTAGACAAAGGACACCGTCACTATTGGCACTAGTTGACAGTCTCCACAAAGAGGCCAGTTGACTGTACGGGCAACAAAGACCAAACTAATTGCTCACCCCGAGAGTTGGGTCCCTCGAGGTAAAGGATGGGGCAGAGTGGTAGTGGGACAAGTTAGCACTGCTGTTCCCCATGCTGTACGTGATCAATAGCTACTGAAAGAACTTCAGCCTCCAGGGCCAACAATTTGGTACCTTCCATGAGCTCAGAAAATTCAATAGTTTTTAGGGCAACCCCACACATCCCTACATGAGAAATGGACATTTCTTTATTTGTCACTATAATGCACTGGGACAGCAAAATACATTAAAACACAGAATAATGAAGAAATCTAATGAAATGGAAGAGGGGAATGGGCCCATCTGTCAAGAAAAGGCTGTTTGGGAGATGACTTCTGCAAAGTACATGACCAGGGACAGAGAGACAGCAGTCACCTGAGTACCTGGCTAAGCAGTTTGCTCTGTATGTTTTTAATGACATTTCCCACCCACTTGTAGTGTTTCTAGAACTTCCTCACAACATCTCAGACTGTGGTCAAGATACCACGAACGTATCACGGCAGCAAAGAATCATCACTTGATATAGTGCTAGAGAGGGCAAGGAGACGCTCCCTCTCTCAAATCCGGCTCCTGATTAGCCGTAGTAGCACAGCTCCCCAGACTTTCACAGGAGCAGAATCAGGTCCAGGCAGATATTCCAAACCCCATTCTGAACTCCTAATTGGCCAAGCAAAACTTAGGACTCGTTTGGTTATAATATTAAATGTTCACCCACACCCTTCCTCTCTCCCTAATATGGACCTGTATAGAAAACAGCACTGTGCAGTGGTTGGAGCTGCGGACGGGAACAAAAGATTATATTCTTTGCTCTGCCACCAATCCCAGCTGACTTTGAGTGACAAAACTCACTTCTCTGTGCTTCAGTTTCCACAACTGTACAATTGCAATGATAATGATTTTTCCCCCCATACAAGGGTATGGCAAGGATTCATGAGTGTTTGTTAAGTGCTTTGAGATTCTAGGTCAAGGCAATACAGGAGGACAGAGTATTATTATATCACATCATATTGCAAGACTATTAAAACAGTTATGACACCAATTTTCATTTTCACCAGATGGCCCTAAAACAAGCTCTTCAGTTCAGTAAACCTTGCCTACAAGGATTTATTGTCACTATAATAAAATAGGGAAACAACAAGTTAAAAATTACTTCAACAAGTTAGATGTCTTCAAGTCACCAGCGCCTGATGAAATACATCCTAAAATGCTTAAGGAGCTGACTGAGAAGATATCTAAACCATTAACATTATCTCTGAAAAGTCATGGAAGATGGGAGAGATTCCAGAAGACTGGAAAAAGGCAAATGTAGTGCCAATCTATAAAAAGGGAAATAAGGACAACTCGGGGAATTACAGACCAGTCAGTTTAATTTCTGTACCCGGAAAGATAATGGAGCAAATAATTAAGTAATAAATTTGCAAACATCTAGAAAATAATAAAATGATAAGTAACAGACAGCATGGATTTGTCAAGAACAAATCATGTCAAACCAACCTGATAGCTTTCTTTGACAGGGTAACAAGCCTTGTGGATGGCGGGAAAGCAGTAGACATGGTATATCTTGAGTTTAGTAAAGCTTTTGATACTGTCTCTCTCTCATGACCTTCTCATAAACAAACTAGGGAAACGCAACCTAGATGGAGCTACTATAAGGTGGGTGCATAACTGGTTGGAAAACCGTTCCCAGAGAGTAGTTATCAGTGGTTCACAGTCATCCTGGAGGGCATAACGAGTGGGGTCCAGCAGGGATCAGTTCTGGGACCGGTTATGTTCAATATCTTCATCAATGATTTAGATAATGATATAGAGGGTACATTTATAAATGCAACCTCTCCCAGCGGATGATACCAAGCTGGGAGAGGTTGCAAGTGCTTTGGAGGATAGGATTATAATTCAAAATGATCTGCACAAACTGGAGAAATCGGCTGAAGTAAATAGGATGAAATTCAATAAGGACAAATGCAAAGTACTCCACTTAGGAAGGAACCATCAGTTGCACACATACAAAACGGGAAATGACTGCCTAGGAAGGAGTACTGTGGAAAGGAATCTGGGAGTCATAGTGGGCCACAAGCTAAATGAGAGTCAACAGTGTAACGCTGTTGCCAAAAAAAAAAAAAAAAAAGTGAACATCATTCTGGGATGTAGTAGCAGGATTGTTGTAAGTAAGACACGAGAAGTAATTCTTCCGCTCTACTCTGCGCTGATTAGGCCTCAACTGGAGTATTGTCTCTCTGGACGCCACATTTCAGGAAAGATGTGGACAAATTGGAGAAAGTCCAGAGAAGAGCAACAAAAATGATGAAAGGTCTAGAAAACATGACCTAGATTGAAGAATGAAAAAATTGGGCTTGTTTAGTCTGGAAAAGAGAAGACTGAGAGAGGACATGATAACATTGCAACAAGGGAGGTTTAGGTTGGACATTAGGAAAAACTTTCGAACTGTCAGGGTGGTTAAGCACTGGAATAAATTGCCTAGGGAGGTTGTGGAATCTCCATCATTGGAGATTTTTAAGAAGAGGTTAGACAAACACCTGTCAGGGATGGTCTAGATAATACTTAGTCCTGTCATGAGTGTGGGGGACTGGACTAGATGACCTATCGAGGTCCCTTCCAGTCCTATGATTCTGTGATTAGTAAGCATTTGAAATAGCCATTGCAAACAGGTTACTGTACACATGACTATTTTATGTCTAAAAAGCTTCACATAGGAATGATTTCTCCCCCGTAAATTGTAATAGAAACAGTATTTTTATTTTTAACAAAAAATATCTTCTGCATTTGCAAACTGGGTTAGTGTAAAAAAAAAAAAAGAGTGAAAAATGAAACTGACTGGTTCTAAAGTGTAGCTAACTAGCATAGTTTAATTGTCTAAGCTGAGAATGCAAAAACAAACAAAAGATTAAATTAACAAATTTTCATTTACTATCTACAGCTTGGAGTACTAACATAGGTAAGTTTTTTTTTTTTTTTTTTTTCCAAAACAATTTAACTTGTCAGTATCCTATCAAGACATAACGGCCTTCATAAACCTTGAAAATGACTTTTCTTGTAATAAAATCTCCATCAGCATCCTCCCGACGGGTACACATTTATAATGTACTTCAAAAACAGCATTAACATACAACTGTATTTAGATTGTAGCAGTTCTACACATGACTATGTGCACTTCTGGAAGAAGGAATCTGTGTAGAAGTAGAATTCTGTTGTCTGATTGGAAGCATATGTCCATAAACATGTGCATGAATTAGCAAAAACAAATGGACTTGAAAGCGCCCTTCAACTCTGTATTTGATGCCTTGTTATAAGAAATCCAAGCCCTGTAGAGTTACTTTTATAAAGTCACCTTATAATGAAGTAGGATTGGATGCACTGATGGGAAGTTACAATCAAGTTTTAATCCAGCCCTCGAGCTCCCGCCGGGGAGTGGGTCTAGGGCTTGCCCTGCTCCGGCGCTCCAGCCGGGGAATGGGGTTGGGGGCTTGCCCTGCTCCGCACAGCTCCCAGAAGCAGCGGCATGTCCCCCCTCTAGCTCCTACGTGTAGAAGCAGCCAAGGGGCTCCGTGCGCTGCCCCCGCCCCAAGTGCCACCCCCGCCCCAAGTGCCACCTACTATTGGCCAGGAACTGCGACCAATGGGAGCTGCAGGGGTGGCGCCTGTGGACAGAGCAGCGCGCAGACCCACGCCTGGCTGTGCCTCCGCGTATGAGGCGGAGGGGGGGACATGCCGCTGTTTCTGGGAGCTGCTTGAGGTTAGGGGTGCAGGCTCCAGGCAGCACTGACCCTGTCCTGCACCTCAACCCCCTGCCCCAACCCTGATCCCCCTCCCACCTCCGAACCCCTCGATCCCAGCCCGGAGCACCCTCCTGCACCCCAACCCCTCATCTCCAGCCCCACCCCAGAGCCCTCACCTCCCTCCCCCCCCCCGCACCCGAACCCCCTGGCCCAGCCCAGAGCCCCCTCCCGCACCCTGAACTCCTCATTTCTGGCCCCACCCCAGAGTCCTCACCCTCTCCCACACCCCAACCCCAAATTTTGTGAGCATTCATGGCCCGCCATACAATTTTCATACCCAGATGTGGTCCTTGGGCCAAAAAGTTTGCCCACCCCTGTGTTAGAATAACGTTTGTTAATGGAAGGAATTTATCTCAAATATCGTCATTATGCGAATTACCAAATACATCATACACACACACTCACAAAACCTTCCTTTCCAGGACCTACATTCCTCAGCTGTCCAGTTCTCCTCTTCTTATCCCCTTCCCTAGCAAGTAAAGTACTATTAATGTAGATGCCAATTACTTAAATCTTATAACATTTATTTTTTGCAAATGAGTTTTCAAATGAGGAAGACAAATGGTATTCAATAAAGTGGATTCTGTAAAGACTTCATACCAAAAACTAAAAGGGGTGGGGGGTGCAGTTAATTTTGTCTCCTTTTTGGATATTTTCTATTAGTTAAAAAAATGCATTTTAAGGCTATTACGCAAGCCATAAAAAGGCAGAAGATTAAAAGTTTAAGCCAACACGCTGCCCTTAAGTCATGTCCTTTGGAATGGAGAAAAATAATGAAGAATGAAAAATGCAATGTCAGCCTGAACCTTGAATTTCCTACCTTTTGTCACTCTGCGTCACATGAACATTTTTAAATGAAGAGGAAACCATGTTTTACATGGAATCAGAAGAGATGGGATTTTTTACCCCACTGACTGTATCCATACGTATTCCTATGAGGGGAAAATTATGATTAAAACAATAACCAATACACTGCCTCTTCCAAGGCAAACATTATGCTTTAGGTTCAATCCAGAACCTCAGTGTGAAAGGATATAAGGATGGTATACCCAAAGGGTATCGTTGAGCCAGTCCATACCATTATCTTGCTGTAACAAGCGATCATACGTGATACACATGAACTTGATATCTTCCTCATCTATTCCTCCATTCCAGATATCATACAAAATGGTCATCTCCTCGAACTCGGAGCGGGGCCTAAAGTGGGGCCGATGTGGAGAATATTCAGGGGAAGGAATCACTGGGATGTCCTCAGGTGTCTTTTTCTGCCTCCGCCACTGTCTTTTAGGTTTCACGTGAATCTCCTCTTCTTTGAAGTCCTCATTCCACTGATTCTCTAGTTCCTTAAACGGAAGTTTCTCTGCTATGGCCTCCGGGGTTACCTTCTCGTGGAAGCTGTCATTCCTGAAGTCTAGGGTGACCGCTTCAGGATCTTTCAGTCCATAAAAAGCATCAGGATGCCCGCTCAACAACTCTTTGCTCACAGCACTTTCAGTCAAGGCAACTGGGACAGGAGGAGGTTCTGAAGTTTTGCTGGGATAGGCCTCCAACGAGAGGACCGAAGGAGGTGATCGTTTCGGCCGGCCTGGTTTCCTTTTGGTGGGCAGAGAGGAAGGAGTAGGAGGAAGAGGGAGAGGAAGAGAGACAGTAGGCGCTTCTGGGGAGAGCAAAACGGATTTCACGGCTACCTTACTCTCCTCTATGGATGTCTTTCCATCCACTGGCACACATGGCAGGGCTGCTACAGATACTGGCTCGTCGGGTGGCAAATCTATGTCTGTGTGGAAATCAGTTTCTGGAGGGCTAGCAAAGGGAATTGGGGAGGGAACACTGTTCATGCTGACCGTTCGGGAAGCACTAAGAGGTTCTTTAAAACATTTCTCCTCTGGCTCATCTTCTGATGGTTTCTTGCCAGACAGAAGGCAAGGAAGAGTTGCACCAGGCTCTGGGAAAGTAGGCGTGAAATTAAAATCCCTCCCAGGAGTCCGAGGAATGCCACTATTAATCCCAGGAGACTGGGATGGATATGAAAAAGGGCTGCCTGGGACTTGAGGGGAACTTAAAGTCAAGCTGCTTCCCGTAAGAGGAGCATCACTTCCAGGGGTGGCTGGAATAGTGTCCGTACTCTGTGACTTTGCAAAGCCATGTGAAGACTTGGCCATAATATCCCGCCCTGGAGTCCTAGGAAGCTCCTCTTCCAGAGCTGTTTTGGTCACAGTTAACTGTTCAGGGAAATTTTCTGGAGGGAGTAAAGGTTCCTCTTTACTAGGCGTTGTTGGAAGGGGAAGCGTAGAGGGTGGCACCTTATGCGCTGGAAGTATGGGAGTATCAGAATCCGAATGGACCACTATGTCCCGTCCAGGAGTCCAAGGCAGTCTCTCCTCCTCCTCCTCTGCTGTGGACAGGAGTTTTCCTGTAACTCGGGCTTCTAAGTCACTATCATCAGACTTACTGAAGAAGCGGCTCTTACTGGGTAGAGGTTCTTCAAATACCCCCACTGGTGCTGGGAGACAGAGATTCTCTTCTTCATCTTGAGATTCAGGCTTTGGACCCTCTAATACCTTAGGCTCCAGCTCAATATCCAGTTCAGACTCTTCCACTGGAGAGAAAAACAGAATGAGCTCCATTCAGTTCCTAATCATTTCCCAGTGTGTGCATGTTAAAGATGCTGCAATTACAAAACCAGCTCATATCCACTGGGGGGCTTTAAAAACGGCCACTTCCCATTTTGGAAGGGTAGAGAGGAGAGTAATTAGGACCCTGAAGTGACCACAGTTATCCCTAATGGACCACCAGAAAACATACTATTAATTTGGGGACTAGCTACTCTAGAGGCTAGAACCAAGGTTTCCCGCTTACAAAACGCGTTGCTTACAAAAAACTTGGCTGGCTTCTTACTGCCATAAAAAACATGAGTCAATTATTGGGGAAAGGCTGTTAGTAAGTAGGCTGTAAAAACCTTGAGCTGTCCTTAAGTTTTGTTTTTTTCCAGGAGGTAGTAAATTAACTGGAGGGCCAGCAAGAATGGCAACGGAGCAAAGGGGAAGCGTAATGCTCTTGAACATAACATGGAAGAAATGGGAGACCCCTGTAATTAAATGTGGATACACTCAGTTGGTATCACTGAGGCAATGTATATGCTGCTCTAGCTGTAACACTCTCATTTGTTCGTATTTTATTTACCTCCGTAGGGCCTAGGGCCAAAAGGAACCAACACTCAATCTATGAGGCAGCTTGAAATAACATTTTCAAGAGGAAAAAGGAAGGAGTGTGGAAATGTCTGGCCAGTCGGAGCGTTCTCCCAGGTCTATGCTAAGGAGCAAATGTGAAACCGGGGATTACTGATCTTTGCAGGGAGGTCTGACTCATTTCACTCTTGAACAATTGCATTGGGATGTCTTGATAGGAAGCACCAATGCTAAGACTATAGATTTCTCCTGCATTCTAATATGCCACCTCTAATGAAGATTCCCTACATCAGAGCAACCTTCCCTGCGGCGGAATGTGGCTGTCTCCAGAATGTATCAGAGACTCTCCCTGTGTCCTCCAAGGACAAGAGCTTGTTCTAGAAAGTAGTTCCTTCTCTGTCCCCAAGTGGTGAGCCTATGGCCAGCACAGAGCTTCCGAGTCCCATGGCAGCCCAGGAGCAAATGGCTGAGCAGGGAACAGAATCCAGTCCCCCGCATGGTGGTATTTTGCACCGCCTGTAGATTGTCAAGCTTTACCCACCTCGCTCCTATTTTAATAACAGTTTTAAAAAATCTCCTGGAGGTTGTCTTCTCACATAACATATAACTCTGTGAATTTAAGGAAGACACCAGAAGACCAATTTCCTTCTCCTGTCAATGCTGTGACAAATGTTCATTTACAAGGGAGCTAAGTGAAAACCCCCTAATGTAGGTCTGTGATTCCACCCCCCTCAAGCCCTGTTAAGTGTCTCTTTCCATTCCCCAGCGACATAGCCCCTTTAGAACCAAAGCACTAAAGGAGCCATTTCCTGGCTGTCGTTAAATTTAGAGTCCTAGTGCTCATCTACAAGGCACATCATAGATTGATTCTATGGTACCTCATAGGCCACTTATTCATTCACACACCCCTAAGGGTATGTCTAGACCGTGATAAAACACCCTCAGCACTGAGTCTTAGAGCCTGGGTCAGCTGCCTCGGGCTCATGCTGTGGGGCTAACAATAGCAGTTTACATGTTCAGGCTCACGCTGGAGCCTGGGCTCTGAGACACAACCCCACCCCCAACCCCCTTCGCGGGGTCTCAGAGACCAGGTTCCAGTCTGAATCTGAATGTCCACACTGCAAGTTTACAGCCCTCCTGCCCAAGCCCACTGATCTGGGCTCTGGGTTTTTTATTACAGTGTAGACATGCCCTAAGACAGTTATGGTCCAGAAGGACACTGCCACTAAACTGGCTAGGATAAGACTCTTGGGTGCAATGCACAGAGCATTTTCAGCAGCAGAACTCCAGCTGCAGAACACCTTACCAGATGATCAAGAGCTCAATCCAGACCTCCTTCCCCAGTGAGGCCATCTCCAGGACTGACCAATTATTGGGGCGATAAGGAGGAGGAAAGGACAAGAGG
The DNA here is from genome assembly GCF_002925995.2 of Terrapene triunguis. Taxonomy (NCBI): domain Eukaryota; kingdom Metazoa; phylum Chordata; order Testudines; family Emydidae; genus Terrapene; species Terrapene triunguis. Next base: position 6,581,602 of record NW_020664585.1, read on the forward strand.
GGCACCGAAAATATGCACAATTGGATGCTGTGAGAATACTGTACTTTGATACTACAGCAACAGATGACAAAATACATTAACACACTGTACCTGCTACACATATAGGGGACGGCATTAGCTTTACTTCCTGGTCTCTCTCCGTGACCACCAAACCTTCAGCAGCAGTAGATTCCTCTGGCACTTCACTACTTTCATCTTCCCGTTGCTTGGTTTCTTCCATCTCTTCCTCTTTTACTGCCATAGCTGGTGCCTCTAGTGCCAGGCTTGTTGCTTCCATATAGTCGTCCACTGGAAACAGCTCCAGGATGGTCTCTTTTTCTTCATCTGCTAGTTCATGACTAGCAGACTCAAGCTCAATTTCAGCAGCCATGGCTTCTCTATCTTGGTCTTCAGCCGCCACCTCTTCCTCCTCCTCTTCTTCCTCCTCCTCTTCCTCATCCGAGTCAGAACTCGACTCAAATTCTGAGGAGTCCTCACTTTCATCAGATGATTCAGCTTCGGCTTTGGAAGATGTGGGACTCACTACATCTTCTGCAAGGATAAGATGTTATTATTATTATTGTCCTTTTATGACCTCATTAAACTATCATGTGAAACTACAGTAATGAATCCCCTGGATAGGGTTTTTTGGGGATTTCCTCCTGATTTTCAAGGGTTTCTTTAGACCAAAATATAGCTCACTTTTAGAAGAAAAATCAGTGTGGGAAAATATTTTTTCTTGAATGATATAAAACAAAACTGTTCTCCTCTGAAGTTCTGTGCTCCCAGAGAAGAGCTTCTAGATAGCATGGGAAACGTTGGTGTCTGCTTGTGCCCTGGTAGTGAGCATGGATGAGAGCACGTGGGGAAACTATTCTCTGCGCTGTTAAAAATGGCAATTGGTGCGAGCTGGAGATGCAAATGGGGGATTTACAGTATATTTTAAAATCAAATTTTATTCTCAATTTTTGATTTGGTGGGATGTTATTGTTATAACCCAGTGCTGTAGACTCCAATATGCACAAAGTTAGAACCAGTTCAAGGAGAGCAATCCCATTATAGATACTTAAGCGGGAATACAAGCTTAAGAATTGGCCTAGAGGTGAGCAATTCTACTGGAACAAAAATGTGGACCTGACCAGAAGCTAAAATTTACTTTGTTTCTAGTAAGAGTGCATACCTTCTTCAGAGTCCTGCTCATCTTCCTTTTCACTTGTTTCTACTCCCGTTTCTTCATCTTCATCCTCTTCCTCCTCTTCGTCAGCATCTTCCTCCTCCTCTTCCTCGTCTTCCTCCTCCTCCTCCTCATCTTCCTCCTTTGGCAGTAAATATTTTAGTATTTTAATGACAACTTTAGAAAAATATGTTGATTTTCTGTATTGGCTTGAATAAATACACCAAAATCTCAAATACCACAGCAACAGTAAATAAACCTAAACAGACAGTAATTCTGGACGCACAATTCAATGCGCATCAGAGAAGACTCTCAAAAGTTGTGTCCCAATAAAATCAAATAAAAGGCAAATTAAAAGACAGTGTTTGCCCACCTCTGTAAGACATTAAGTTTGTAATAGTATACAATGGGGATGGGAAGAGGAATTTGTTTTGAGCTGGTGAGTAAATTATGTCATCAAATCTCAGGAGAAGTAGCCCATATAATTTTATCTAAGCTACTCTAACTACACTAATTCAGAAGTGTAGTCTAGTGATTAGAGCTGGAGACTTGGGGTTAGAGAGTTCCACAGTTTAATTATGTGATGCTTGGGAGGGAAGAAATACCTTGCCAGGTGCTGCTTTCACCAATCCTCCCTCTTCCTCCTGCTCGTCTTCCTTTTCAGAACAGGATTCTTCTTCTTTACCTGAAGTCTCATCTCCTTCCTCCCCCTCACTGTCTAGCTCCAATGGTCTTGCTGGTCTCCTTCGGAGGCCTACTGCTTCTGCATCCTTCTTAGACAGGTCTGAAGTAACATCAGACATGTCTCTGTCCCTTTCTGACTCTGATGGGGGGAAAGAAGAGACGAGAATTGTAATCAAAACATCATGATGTCAAGGATTCAGCTATCATGGGTAAGCTCATAACATTATTATTAATAGTATTATAGCAGTGGTCAAAGGTTCCAATCAGGATCAAAACCCTACTGTACTATGCAAGAGATAGTCCCTACCCCAAAACATTTACATTCTGATTTAAGGCAAGGCACAACAAGGGGGTGTAACAAATAAAAGGAGGAAATGGGGAGGACGAACAAGAAATATTAAGGATCTCAGTCATACCTAGTGGCCATCTACGTAGACATTATGAGTTGGCAATTTATCACAGGCTTTCCATCAGAAGTGTGTCTTGAGGAGCGATTTATTGGAGGATGGGGGAGTGGCTTTATGGACTGGTTTGGGGCACATGTTCCATGCGTAAGTGGCAGCGCGGAAGAGAGAGAAGACGCTTGTGGAGAAATGGGTGGTCGCAGCTGACAAACCCGGCACAGCAGATTGGGTGAGGTGACACAAATAAGAGACAGGAGCAGTAAGCGGAAAGGGGACTGTGTTGTAAAGAGCCCTAAAGGTAAGGGCAGAAAAGGGCAGTGGAGAAGAAGGAGCCAGCAGAGGGATTCAAAGAGACGAGTGATATGGTCAGAGTGATGAACAGGTGGATATCTGAATGGACTTAGAGAGGACAAGGTGGAGCACAAAGGCCAGAGAGGAGGCAGCTGCAGTAGTGAAGATAGGAGAATGCAAGAGCCTGAACAAGCGTTTTAGGAGTGCGCATACAGAACAAAGGCAGGATCCTGACATGTGATGGAAGCAGCAGCAAGATCTGGATAAGACCTGGGAGTGTGGGATTTCAGAGAGGCCAGAGTAGTGGCAGCATTCATGTCAGCGACTTGTTGAGTAACTGGGAGGATGCTGGTGCCGTCAACCGTGTCAGAGGAAGGGGAGAGAAAAAGGGAAGAGGGCGGAAGAGCATAGTTTTGGCCCTGCTAATTTTAAGTGTAGTGGTAAGACACCCACGAGGAGACGTCAGCCAGACAAAGTGGGATGCAGGGTTGGAGAGAGTGAAGCAGGTCGGGGAAGAAAAGCAAATCTGAGAGTCGTCAGCAAGAAGGTGGTAACTGAAGCCAAGATCACTTCCTGTTGTGAAGGTGTATCGGAGGAAAGAGGGTGGTGGCAAGGACAGCAACGAGAGAGGAGCGGAAGAGGAGTACCACCATCCATCAAACAAACCCCTGAAGGAAGCCCAGAATTTTGACATTTCCCCCCTGCCCCCCCACCCCGACACCCTGACCAGCTGTATGTTAAATACAGGAGCTGGGATTTTTTCATTCACAAGGGTACCATGATCGAAGGGGCCCAAAGGCACCAAAACTCAAAAGTCGGCCTCAATAAACATCAACCTGCTTAATGGCCCACTCCCAACCAGACTTTTCTTCCACATTACTTTGTCAACCGTACCCCACTTATCGACTTGATTCCTCATTGAACTGCTGCTGTATTGAATCCCTGAGGATCAACAGGCCCTTTGTGCATGGATATAATGTTCACCCTTTGTAGGCTGCAGACTGACAACCAGCCTTCTAACCTTTCTTTGGTCTGAAATTTGGAAAATGGCAGCAATGATAGGGTTAAATGCGAGTGCAGCTGACGAACAGTACATTGCCACACATAGGGTTTGGGGTTCTGTACAGGGGAAGCCAGAAGGGTCCGTAAAAGGAGGGTGGAAAGCTGCTATCATCGGGAGCAGCAACCTCCTCTGGGTTCCTTATATTTTAATTGCAAGCATTGGCAGGAGTGCAACTGGAAGAGCACCCTAAAACCAAGCACAAAGCCCCCGTTATTCAGCGAAAACAGAAAACGATGTCTTGAAAAAGCAGGGCCTGTGTTTGGAGTGTGGTGCTTGTAGGATTGCTGGGTGGCTCCACTCTGTGGGGCAGGGTCTTGCCGAAACTCCCGTTCAATAGGAAGGTCCTCACGCTAGAGCTAGGGGGTTTATTCTGCCTAGTTCTGACCTGGTTTGCTCCTGAAGAAGAGAGAGATGCTGCTATCCTCAGAAAGGGATTAAATTTTGGTGTGTGCTTCAGAATAAGACCCAGCAGAGGTAAAGGGGTAAAAATAGGGTCTACCATCAAGGGAAGAGTAAAGGTGATAAAGCCCTTTTCATTATGTTAGGGTTAAATACAAGCTTCCTGGGGCTTGGAGGGCCTTAAAACATTTAGCCCTTTAGCTGCCGATGACTGTAATCTCAATGGTGCTTGAAGGACCAGTGTTACACTGGAGCACACTGGCCATTTATGTACCTGGTATATGGGGCAGCACACATACTTTGTGTTGCTTCACTAATCAGACAGGGAAGGAAGAACCCAAGGATTAATATTTTGAGGGAGTCCTTCCTTTACCCCTCCACCCCCAATCACACACTAACTGGTGTGAACACATCAAGAACTGGGAGTTTGTTTTAAACTTTAGATTGCGTAATGGAATTCTTTGTTTATTGAAACTAAGCATCTGTCCTCACAGCCACCTCTAAAGTACATTCTGGTTCTTAAATGTTTAGAACTACTTAAATAAGCTTGATTTATAAACCCTCTTCTTTACTTTGGCTGCATGAGCAGCTGTTAGGATCAAGGATCAAGTTTATATGGGCTAGTAAACTGCACATTAGTCTTAAAGAGATCCTCAACTGACCTTTATTTATCATCTTATTTTTACTCTGCACTGTTTGGAGTAAACTTTTAAAAGAGTTAAAATATTTTAAAATAGACTTTCCCTTCCAAATTTAACAAATAAATTACTTTTTTTTTTTAAATGAAATCCAAACCAAATTGGCTCTCTCTTACTTACTTCTATAATGGCCTTGATATCGGTAAGATAAGCACAGCTCTGGAACGTGCTTGCTAAACTAACCTGAGCTCCCTCTGCTGGCTGACTGGCTCTGCAGCAGTGGAACAAAAATATGGTAAAGTTATGCATAAACCCTGGGTCTTACATTTCCTGGTCACAGTAAATTTAAAGGAGCACAACCCAGAGCAGGTCACCGAGCTGATCAGAGTTTTAAGGTCGATTGAATTTTGGCTCAAATTCTTGAATGTGTGTCTAACTGGGAGTGAATGTGCTGCTGAGAAGCTGAAAGGAATTCAGTTTTTGTATGGTTTGCATTCACACTTGTGTATCAATTAAATGTGGATTGCAAACCTTCATCTTCATCATCAACAGAGGTGGAGGGCCTGATTCTCTTCTGATCTCCTGCTGAGGCAGCTTCGGGCGGCTCCTTTCTCTTCACCTGAACAAAGAACAGAATTAGCATTTCTAAAAAGGTAGTAGAATTGAAGAAACCAACTTTCCAAGCAGATCCCAGCTGCTTTACTTTGCTAGCATAACTAAGGGCTAGTCTACACTAGAAGTGCTGCAGCTGCATCACTGTAGAGCAGCTGGTGAAGATGCTCTATGCCAAGGGGAGAGAGCTCTCCAGTCAGCATAATAAACCCACCTCTGTGAGGGGCAGTAGCTTTGTCGACAGCAGCTCTCCTATCAACATAGTGCTGTCTATGCTGGAGGTTAGCTCAGTATAACTATGTCACTCAGGGATTTCCCGTACGCCCGAGCAACACAGTTAAACTGACATAAATTGGTTGCTAAAGCAGGGAAGTTGAGACAGCTAAAGAAATTTCAAAGCAAGGTTAGCTTTAAATTAGGACTTGAAGACACCCTTGAATCTTTACTTAAAAGTATTGTAGAGTCAAACTGAGTTCAGAAAAGTGAATTACACCCCACTCCTCTCACCAAACCACTGTCCATTTCCCCATGCTTCTGCCTCTTGACTGGTGGCAGAAATGCCACGATTCTTTTGGAAAAGACTTCCTGTCCAATTTGGTTAACTCAAAGAGGGGCAGTGAAACCTTCCAGGCATTAAGGTTCAGCCACCATAACTACAAAGCATCAAAGGAAATTTAGAGTTTCAAACTTCGGGAATTTAGGTATGCTCCACTCCACTGCTCTCATCTCTCTTTCTTCTAACATAAGATAGAAATAATAATCTAATAAGATAACCAGCTTGGTCTCGGTCTCACTCTGCACAAGGGACTGTGCATTTTTCATACTTTGCCTATTGCTTGCAGCATTTAATATCCAGACTGCTTAATCAGAGACGCAGTGGGGCAAGCATATTTTGCAAGCAGTCTTCTAACTCAACTCCTCCACCCCCAGCCACATTTTAAAATTGACACGTGTAAAATCCAGAATTGTTTCTGCTAACATGAATTAAAAGCCATTTGCCTGGCAAAAAATGCTTGAACTGTGTTACAAAGGGACCTAGGCCCAAATTCCACTCTTGTGTAAAAAGGTGACAACCCACTGAAGTAAACAGTGTTACATTCTCAACACCTATGCCAAGTCCACCTCTTGATCTAACAGTTTAAAGCTGCATTGTCTCTTCCACGCTGACTGGTAACTGCATATAACCCAGCCTAGCAGAAACTCTGTTTTTTCCAGCAGTGCTGAAACTTTGTTTCCTCATACAGGTCACTGTCAAAAGGTTAAGAGAAACGGACACTAAGGAGTAGGGATCCCTCTTCCCAAAGATTACAGGTTATGTTAAAAGCGAGGGAGGTTGTTAGACAAGAAACAGTAGAAAAGTGAGAGTGTTGGTGTGTGGGGATCTGGATGGAAAAAGGAAGGCAGCATCTATACTCTGATTGCTCAGCCAGGGAAGTCCGCTATTGTTTTCTAACTCATACCTTGAAAGATGGCAGCCGAATGGCCCCTCGTAACCCAATGCCCAAGCCAATTCCCTCGTAGCCTAGCCCTTCTCCTTTGTTCCAGTTCTCCAGGAGGCAGGATGTAATTCGATCCTTTGGCTTTGGTTTTTCCTCATCTTTATTTTCGCCAGACTTCACTGGAGTGAGCGATGCCTGCATAAAAGAAACAACATTTAAAGAGGCAACACCACCCTGGTGGGTATGCAAACATTGGAAATGCCTTGAATACCTCGGGGAAGGACCATCACCTATTCAGGCTTTAGCTTCTGGAAAGACAGTATCTTCTGAAAGATGCACCATTATGTCACATGTGCTTAAAGGGTGTGTGTGTGTGTGTGTGTGTGTGTGAATGCTTTAGAAAATTTGAGCTTTTGTTCACGCCTCCCCAGCATACCAATGACAAATACAGAACATACTTGTTCAAGTTTCCATTGGTCAGGCTTGACCCAGATGAATCAGGGATAAGAATTGTATTAAGTCATCTAAGCCACTTCTCTACCAATGCCCCAACCATCAAAGAGTTAAACAAAACAGTGACAGGATCCATCTAAGGGAAACTTTAGGACAACCAACACTGTATATGAAAATAAGTCCTTAAAAGATAGAGTATGTGGCTTACATCACAGTCCAAAACAAGTAAGATAAGACAAGATGCAGAGGAGAGGGGGAATGAGGGGGAATCAGTCTTCAGGAAATGGGGATCGCACGCAAGTGCTCTCAGAACTGCCATCACAACCAGACACTTTAGCATAGATGAACCTCTGATGCTTGTGCAAGGAGTTGCATTCTGAACTGGAAGAGTGTCTACCTCAGTTCAAGAGCCTTCCTTGGTGGGATGGATGCAGTCATAGACCGGTTAAATGATCTGAGTAGAGGTTTTCCCCATTTGCCGTTTGTTATAATTGCTTGACACTGGTTGTCCTGATCCTCTTGTAATGGGATTCCGTGCCCCCTCCAATTTAGGTATGTGCATGGACATGGATATGCTGGGTTCATATTGTAGGTTTCCCTCATGCACATTGGGATACACAGTCTGATTTATTACTGTAGGGCTACTTATGAGAATTAGCATCAAAAGTGATTTAAAAAAATGATATGGATTTACAAACAAAAGGGAAAAAAAATCAAGCAAATCAGCCCAAAATTTGATTATCAATGTTGATAGTGTCTTTTCAAACTGCGTCTTGCAGATGGACTATATGTTATACACCCAAGAGGATACAGCTTGACATCTGGGAACCATCAAGGCCTTAAAGACTTACAGGAGGGGATTTTTCTTTTCAAAAAGTGATCCACGTGTCAAGGATGTAGAGGCAAGCAACGGTCCATTGCCATTTGGCTGTCTACATCAGCTTCAGGATCCTGTCCAACAGACCGTAACACTGATAATATATCCAAATAACCCATGTTGGGTTTCTGGTATGTCTGGGGAGCACTCATGTTTAAAAGGGATGGAAAAATGACCTGGCTACTCTTCATATGAAGAGAAGTCTTCTTCCATCTTGGCTATTAAGAAGCTATTTCGCTCCACAAGAGGCACTAACTGCTCTGAGCAATAATGATAGTGGATCCTGCTGAAAAGCACTCAAGCCACACACGCCTTTTTAGGACTGACCGGTACCCGGTGTCACACTATCCTCACTCTGCAGCATCTTGCTTCTGGAAGCCACCACATCAGTTCTGATGAAGGAAAGCAGTGAACATTCTCAAGCCTTGTTCCACATACTGTGCCAGATTGAGCCATGCTTTCTAAACCCCGAGTGCAGCTTCAAACAGCAGGTGGTTCCAAGTCTTGACAAGGCAAATGGGCAGTGCTATCAAGTTCAGAGCCCATTTTAGGTCTCCCTAATGCCAGGTGCCGGATCCACAGCTACCACCTTCAGTACCCACATTAAAATAAAATTGGAAAAGCACGTGCAGGAGGAACTTGTGAGTAAAATACGCAGCCTAACAAGAGAATACATTTCTACTACTGAGCCAGAATCTATGATACTCCAAATCATACTCTCTCAATCAGAAGTCAATGAGTAAGCTTAATGTTCAAGCAGCCTGAATGGCTCCTGGACCCTGAACAGAACCACATGTGGACCACCCAGGAGGATACTACTCACCTTTTGGAGACAGTTCCATTCTTGAAACAGATTCATGTTCACAGCCCAGAAACCAACAACTATTGATCTTACTGAGCTGTGTGAAACTACATGAAGTAACTGAGTTACATGTGTGTACCCGTGAAGGACCAATGTTGCGTTGCACAATACTAATGAATTTTAGATGGGTTAGAGAAACCAATGGTCTTTATAACCTAAACCCACTTTATTAGACTTCATTTATTAGCAGACAGAATTAATAAGTGACTTTGGACCTTTTAATTAAAAATTCTTTTTTTTTTTAAATTTAAGGCACAATATTATAGTGCAAGGATGATGAGAGTCAAAGAAAAGCTAAATGTTCATTTTTAGTTAGTAGGGTCAAGGCCCATACTGATAAAAAGCCTCAGAGGCCTCCAAGCCCAGATAATATAGAAACAGCAAAATCTTTAAAATGAAACATATTAGCCACTCAGAGACTTGACAGACAAATCTACAGTCTCACTTTGAAAAACCCAGCTGCAGCAAAGCAGAGCTCATCCAAGGTAGGTGTGGATGGGAAAACTCGATCCAACAGATGGAGAAGAGAATTCAAACCTTTTCCAGGTTGGAGCTCTAGACCTCATGGGTTGGGACGAGTCAGGATCAATGTGCAGCTGTCTCAAGAAGTGGTGACTCTTGACAGCTTTTAAGTGAAGGAGGATATAATTTACTTCTGATTGGCTCTTCGGGAATGGATGTCTAAAATTCACTCTGACCCATCCCATGATGAGGCTTCACAAGCATTATCAGAAGATCAATTCCTTCTACTGCTGTTCATCGACTAAACTGGTCAAAGTTCATGGTCCTCATTGAACACAAAATACAAGTTCAGCTCATATCTGCTAATACAGAAAAAGCTTGAGGAGGATATCAAGCAAGCAATACAGGTCATACTAGATTAACTGTAATAGGCCCAAGCTACAACATCAAAATGGCTTGTCTAGACCACTACACCTTGCTGGACAGCAGTTGGCAGGTTGGCTTTGGAGTTCTGGCATAGCATCAGGTTATTAATTTATTATTATTATTTATATTACTGTAGTACTTAGGAACCCCAATGTGTTACATGGGGGACAGTACAAACACAGAACAAAAGACTGCCCAGGTGAACTAGTCAAATGGACTTTTCTGATAGAATTCAATGTCACTACATAGTAACTGTTACACTGCAACAGAATGCTAGTGGTTCATCCAGGGTGGTATCCTACACTGGCCAGTACTTGAGAGGAAGGTTTGAACCCCCCATAATTCACCTAGCTGTATAATATTTACACAGAGCAAAGTGCCAACAAAGCTTTCTCAGATCCCACCTGATGTCCAGCTCACACCCTGCAGCGTCAACAGCCCTGCTCCGTCTGATCCTTGTTAGCGTAACTGCAATTCTAGTTTCATAAGAGTGTAATTTTATTAATCTTACTAGACTATCCAACTTTTCCATAACCTGTGGCAGTGAGTCTATGCAGATTGTGTTTAGAAATATTTCCTATGCTGAATCAAGCTGTAAGTTCCAGGAGAGTGAAGAGAACACAAGAGCTAGCAGCGGCAGAAGTGTATAAAATAGACCGAGTTGCCACTGAAGAGCTCTGCCATCAGTTTTTGGTCACTTCAGGGTCTCGTTTAAGCCAACTTCTCAAATTATCCCATTTCCCTTTATGCACCCACTAGCTAGCTTTATGCTGCACTCACTCTTTTGTTAACATGAGGGACCTTGTCAAGAAGTGAATGTCTTGAGTATTAATCAAGGAGAGAGGTGTAGTTCTGAATGCAAGAGATTTAACCCAGCACTAAAATGCAGCAAATGTCTGGGGTGGAAACACGGCAGCTAGAAAGGAAGTGAAGAATACCGTGTCCAGCTCAAAGTAGAGGACTCTCCCCTGATGCCAGAGTTAACACCTCTCGTCTTACAAAAAATGCCATGGGATCTCAAGTAACAAGTTATGAGGACCGTGGCTCTATGTTACATCTGAAAGTCCTATTTGCAGAACGTATCTGCTGATATTTTACTGCAAGTCAACTAGAGCCAGGTCCTACTCAAGTCAAATGAGAGTCTTCCTCATTGATTTCACTGGGTCAAGATTTAGTCTAGGATTCATCCCCTCCAATTTAATTTTAAAGGGACATCTACCTCTTTCCTTGGAAAGCTATTCCATAGTCTCATTGCTCACTCTTTAGGACCTTATCCTGATACTCCTCCTTAAGTTTCCTCTAATTTGATCCCCCGCATTTTCGCTTGCTCACACCCTACCTTGGAACACCTTAAGCCCTTCTTCTCCAGATCCATCTGCACAGCTCTAACGTATGAAACATTAAGAGTGCCTACCTTTGCCAGACGTTCTTTCTTGTCCCACCAGTCATCGAAGGCTCTGAATGCTACCACCTCGACCATTTTCCGGTTCAAGTCCCTTTTCATAATTGCTTTTAATTCCTTCACAATCACCAAGAGGACACCGTCCACAGTAGCCTTGTGCGGATCCTCCTTCTTCGGCACATAACCCGGTGGTGGGACCGAGGGGTCAAACTTGGGCAGCGGCGGCCATTGCTGCCCCCGGCCAATAGCTGCCCCCATCGAGAAGGGACGGTAGGGAGGAAGATTCACAAACTGCATCCGGCTTCCCATAAAAGGTGGGTACTGGTACGTGTTCTGCCCCTGCATCATGCGGCTCAGCATTTGAGTTTGCATCTGAAAGGACATTGGCATGCCGCCCCACTGGTTGCCCAGGACATTTATCATATCCACTTGCATGACAGGAAACATGCCAGGATGGAATGGAGGCAGTGGAGGCAAGATATGAGGCGGTGGGACCCCAGGTGGTGCAGGAAGCGGAGGTGGTGGGACGGTGACAGCTGGATGAGTTGGTGGAGGTGGTGGTGGTAGAGGTGGCGGCATCGGAAAGCCTGGTTGGGGTGGGGGTGGGGGTGGAAGTGGAGGGAACCCTGGTGGGGGCATGGGTATCGACTGAGTCATCACAGCAGAGTTGCTAACAGAGGAGTTCACCACAATGGTTTTGGCACATTCTGCACTGGTGATTGGTGAAGAATTCATTTCATCATCAGATATTTCCATGTCCTCCCCTGAAGAATGCTGACCCTGGAAGAAAGGGGAAGAGAAACACATTCCTTTAACATAAAAGTTACCTTTATACTGGTTGTTTGGAACAAGAGTCATGTTACTGACATTTTAATCATAATTGGATAAAGGAAAGTGATGTACAGGAAGGTGTGTCCCACTGAGCACGTGGAGTTTCATTTAAGCCATTCTGTTTCATGTCAGACTACACATGGAACCTCCAGGAAGTGATGAGGTAACCGCTTTCGAACAGCGAAACAGCACGAGCCAGCTGAATAGCAAAAATTGGCTTCTATGCAACACAGTAAATGCTGCCCCCATATTTTGTTAAGCACCTACAATCCCACTTCGGTGTGCAACACAATCTGTTGCTGACCCATAGGACTGATAGAGAATACAATTTAAAAGAGTAACTAATCAACCTTACACTCCCCAGCAAGTTAGTGTTTCCACTTTTAAACATCATAATCCTCAGACTTTAGCAGCTAAATATTGACCGTAAGTAACAGTCAGAAGAGATGTGATGTTTGCAACTGTTACAATGATGCCTCATGACGAAGTGTTTCAGACTGAGAAAGCAGCGCCTTATCGACTTTTCAACTATCTTTGATCCTCACAGATGGAATCCAAAATTCGCAGAGGTAGGGGAATGGGGAGAGGCACTGACCCAGGGTATGTCTACACGTGGAGCTAGGGATGTGGATTCCCAGCTTGAGTAGACACACTGAACTAGTTCTCATCAAGCTAGTGAACTAGAAATAGTAGTGTAGCCACAGTAGAAAAGGCAGCAGCAAATGTGGGCATTGGGTACCTCCCCCAAGGGCAAACCCGCTCAGGCCTCACGGGCACCTGCCACTGCCTGTCCTACTTTGGCTACGCTATTATTTTCAGCACATTAGCTCAATGAGAGCTAGCGCGAGTATGTCTACTTGAGAAGAGAATCACAGCCCTATCTCCAAGTGTAGACAGAGCCAGTGGTGAGCTGGAGCCGGTTCGCACCGATTCGCGGGAACCGGTTGTTAAATTTAGAAGCCCTTTTAGAACCGGTTGTCCTGCGTGGGACAACTGGCTCTAAAAGGGCTTTTAAATTTAACAACTGGTAAAGCTCCGGCAGCTCCCCGCCCCGCCCACGGCCCCAGCTCACCTCTGCCTCCTCCCCTGAACGCTCCACCCCCTCCCCTGCTTCCCGCAAATCAGCTGTTCGCGCGGGAAGCCTGGGAGGGCTGAGAAGCAAGTGGCAGCTTCGCGCAGGTGAGCTGGGGCAGGGGGGCGTGAGGAGGGTTCCAGGGAGGCGCGGCCCGGCCCAGCGGCTCCGGCCCAGCGGCCCCAGCCGAGCGGCCCCAGCCGAGTGACGCGTCTGTAGCGCCGGCAGCCACCTCCAGGCAGCGCGGTAAAGGAGCAGGGAGCAGGGAGGGGGTGTTGGCTAGAGGGCAGGGGAGTTCGGGGTGGTGGTGGGGGGTGGATAGGGGTTGGGGCAATCAGAGGGCAGGGAACTGGGGGATTGAATGGGGGCAAAGGTCCCGGGGGGGCAGTCAGGAAGGAGCAGGGGTTGGATCGGGTGGTGGGAGGCAGTCAGGGGCAGGGGTTCCAGGGGCGGTCAGGGGACAGAGAGAAGGGGTGGTTGGATGGGGCAGGGGTCCCAGGGGGCCATCAGGAATGAGAGGAGGGGTTGGATGGGGGCAGCGGGGGGCAGTCAGGGGACAGGGAAGGGGGGTGGATGGGGCAGGTGTCGGGGGGGCATCAAGGAACGTGGGGGGTTGGATGGGGCAGGAGTCCCGGGGGGCGGGGGCGGACCATGACCCCCTCGTGGGATGAGGAGGAGGGAACCGGTTGTTAAGATTTTGGCAGCTCATCACTGGACAGAGCCCAAGTTTCTGAACAGACAGACACTCTACACGACCATATGGAATATGGATATAGATATTTTGCATAAAATGCAAAACCTACGTTCCCCCCCCCAAAAAACAACAACTCCACCAAACAAACAAAAAAAACCCATTCAAAGTCAATGGTGCTATTATGTAAATGGTTTAACACATCCAAGGGCACCTGGCTGCTCTGAGATTCAGAGAGTACCAAGAACTGCCTTTGTAAACACCATACAGCACAACAGCAGCTGATCAGCTAAATCCATTCTAGATAGAGTTGCACTTAGCAAACAAGGTCTCACCTGCCTATTATACTGGAAAGGCATTTTAGGCCTGGAGTCACACAGGAAGCAGATGTATGCCATCCCATCCCTCAGATGATTAAAAAAAAAAACCATTAAAAATTCCAGCAGCAAAATATAGGGAATAGAAGAGGCACCCAACACTCAGAGGCAGGTTTTTTGGAATACTTGATCAGGGCAAAGCTGCTTATTAACTGGATCTCAGTTAGGGCCAGAGTGACAGCACCTGGTCACTGGCCCCAGGGGAAGAAAAAAAATAAAAAATAAAATTCAGTCTCCATTTTTCCAGCTAGCAGCACTGAATAGTGGGAGCACAACTGATCGCCTATTTCCCCTCTGCATCCGCTGCTTGAACACAACTGGACCCACTGCCTTATTATTTCTTGTAAGCAGTTCCTTCTTCCCAACCGCAGTGCATAACAAACAGCTTGCACATTGCCACAAGCTAGACTAAATACAGAAACCACCCCACAAATCCAAAGACACGGAACCTGCACAGTAGTTGTGGCTGTATTTTTGCCATAACAGTCAAGGGATTCATGGGGTCTGTGATTTTTGTGGGGTTGTTTTTTGTTTTGTTTTTTTATTAACTGGAATATTTGCGCATGGGTGGATGAGCATGTTGGCAAAACAGCTGAATCGATTGCACTGTGACTACACGGAACTCACCAACACACACTATAAAAACATGCATCATCAATCAAAGGATTCTTCTGGTACAGCAACTACCACCAGAGAGCAGGCTAAGCACAAGACTTGCAGCAGCATGCTCGCAAGCCTTCAGCTCACGGTGCACCTCTTTTGTCAGGCCCTTTCCTTAACTCATAAACTGCAAAATAATCACACCAGCAAGTGCCAACCCCCAGAACTGAAGCTCTGCATAGCTCGAAAGCTTGTCTCTCTCACCAACAGAAGATGGTCCAATAGAAGAGATCGCCTCACCCACCTCGTCTCTCTAAGCTAGACCCAACCACTCATAAGTAAGTGGTTTACAAAAATGGCAAGAAAACTGGCCCTTTTTCCTGAAAAATCACCAACATACATGTACTAATGCCTATGGTGGGTGCCTTAGAAATAGAGCAAATAATTGATATTTCAGTGGCTCATATGTAACAGCTGAACAAAAAATAAATTTGGGTTCAAACAAAACATTTCATTCAACCAGAAACTTGGGGGGGGGGGAGAGTTAGAGGGGCAGGAGGAGGGTATTTTTTCTTTTTAGAACAGGTTTTTGGGTGTTTTTCACCATTTTCTTTATTTAACAGATCTAGCTACATTTTGAAATGAAACACTGATTTTCATTTAGACTTTTCAAAGCCCCTCCTCCATTTTTTATTTGGCTGAAATTGTTTGCCACATTCAACCCAAATTTGCAAATAGATTTGTTTGATGGGAAAATGCATTTTTCAGCAAATAAGCTATTAGCCAAAAGACATTTGCCCAGCTCCACTTTGAAATGCAGGTAATAATGGTTTGTCTCTGCCCACTGTTAGTAGGGTTGCCAATTTTGGTTGGATGTATTTCTGGAGATTTCATCACGACATCTTTAATTAAAGATTAATCTTTAATTCTGGGAGACTCTAGGCCAATCCTGGAAGGCTGGCAACCCTAACTGTTAGCAGAGCTCTACAGAGTGACAGTGACATGGGAATAATTCTGAAAGTGCTCAGCGTCTTGCGTTAGTAACTCTCTATCTTCACGCATGCATTTTATAAATCCTAAAATGACTGGCTAAAATTGAAAAATAAAGTGTGTCTGGGGTCCGAAACAATTACCCAAAGCACTGGACTTTCAATATAATTATGATTTCTGCCCTCTTCATCCTGAGCACCTCGTGACTTGCCATCTAAAATTTCCAATTGTGTTTAATACACTTTGCAATCTTTCCCACTGGGCCACTCTGGCAGCTCAGGGAGCAGCAGATTATGTCTCAGGGACCAGGAAAGCTATGAATGAGGAGAAATCCTGCAGTTTCAACAACGCTTCAGCGAAGGGGGGCAGAGGACGGGAATGAATAGACAGGTTGTGTCAGGTGTAAGGAAGGTTACTTGAAACTAGACCCATTTTTCAACAAGCGAAGCATGAAAGATGTTGTTAAAAAGCACCCAGATCCAACACAGGAGGTGCTCAATGTAAAATATCCATTACTGGTTATGAAACCCAAGGGAATCTGGTGTGTTCAGGTTACTGAGCAAAGCAAGAGGTGACTTTAAATTCTGCTGGCTGAGCAGTGCTGAGATCTGTAGGGAAAGTCACTTCATCTCCTCCTGGTGGAGGAACAGTACAAGGCAGAGAGACAGAATATGAAGATCCATGGCAAGCGTTGGGGCCCAGATCCACCTACATTTTCCGTGCGCCCTAGACAGACTGTCTCCCAATCCTCCCCTTCTTCCACAAGGGAGGCAGCGCAAGCCCTCCACAGCAGCTGGACAGCTTGTACTTCACTGGCTCCTGGTTCTCCACCTCCGATATACTGCGCCAACATTATGTGACATTAATCCCAATGATCCTGCCCGAGTCAGCACCTTCTTTCTGGAGCACAGGTAATGCTGAGGCACCATGATCAGCAGCACCCCCCGTTGGAAAACCCCCACCAGAAGGTAGCCTATTTACATTATAACTCATAAAACCTGCTCACGGGAACAACCGCCACCCAGAATTCCCCAACATTCCAAACACTCTTAGAGGGTCATTCTAGGCAGCTGTCTCAGTGCTGGGCAATCCTGCATAGAGGACGAGGAGGGAAGATTTCCTCTTCAAGGAATGATCTAGCAGAACGGTGTTCAAAATTATAGGTAACAAAAGCCAGCAGGCCTAACCTGACTTCTTTTAAAACTTTAATAAAGTGCTTTGGCGACAAATGAGCTTTTCTTTATTCTTTTATTTGGCTTACTTGCACTGACATGGGAACTGCAAATACACATGGACTAAAGTCCAGTGTAAGTTTGGAATGCTGCTGTAAATTATTCTGAGAGACAAGGTGGATGGGTGGGTCTGGCCAGATGTGAAGAAGAGCTCTGCATAAGCTCGTCTCTCACACCAACAGAAGTTGGTCCAATAAAAGATATTGCCTCACTCACCTTGTCTCTCAAATATTTTGGGACCAACACGGCTACAAAAATACTGCATACAACAATGTAAATTCTTCTGACATTTATGGGGTTGTGTATGGAAAGTCACAACATTTGCCCATCCTTCCTAAAACATCAAGGCTTGCAATTCACCAGTATCTGGAGAGCAAACAGGATTTGAGGTCCAATTTTCATCCCATGGGGAGATAGAGAAGAAAGATAAAAGGTAACAGTAGGGAGAGACAGGGCAGAAAGGAAAGAGGAAAAAAACAATACACCAGATTAGGAGAGAGAGGTGAAAGCTAAAGCTTCGGCTTCAGCTTGGCATCCCCCGCCCAGGTCAGTGGGGCTCGGGCGGGCTCAGGCTTCCGTCCGTCCCCCCGCTCCTAGGGTCGTGTAGTAATTTTTATGGTTAGAAGGGGGTCGCGGTGCAATGAAGTTTGAGAACCCCTGCCCTAGACCATCTGCCCATCCCTCATTTTCTTCATGAAAAAAAGTGAGTAGGCTTTGTTCACTTGGGGACTCCATTTCCACAAAACTGGGTTAAATCACAGTCCTTGATATTATACCGAAAGCAATGAGTCCTGGATTTCAAAAGGATAGTTTATCAAATGAGTTCAGAGAAAGCCAATCCTGCCACAAGAAAAGGCACTTCTAACTGTATTAATCTGTGTTGCACCTCTGAGTCATCAGTGGTGCCATCTTCACTTTGCACTAATGTGTTTAAGAATTGGCATAACAGGTATTTAATTATATGCATGCCACATTTTTCAAAGGTGTTCTAGAATGCAAATCTGTTTGGATAGACCGGCATAACTGGTTTTAAATGGCCTCATTTATTGTCAATCCAAAACGCCAGGTGCCCCATTTGATACTGGTACAGCGAGTTGTCAGCACAGAGACTTCTACAGCAAAGAAAACAGAACACCACATCCTGAGATCCCATGGTCGATTAGGCTGGATAGCGATGGAATCTGGAGCCCCTCACATCTAGAGTAGCAATCCTAATCCAGGTCAGTAATGACCAAAATTAGTCACTATTTGGTGACCTAAATCTTAATCCAATCCAGTCTCAGTTGAGAAAGGTTCCACATTACAAAATTCATCAGCACAATTGGTATCCTTTTCAGTAGTTTCAAGCACTGAGGTGAAGCCAGAGAGATTGAGCTCTCCTCTGAGCTGTAGGAGTGATCTCATGAACAGGGACAAGGTCTGTGTTTGGAAGTCTGCACTATAACTGTCCATGCTGTATCTGTCCTGTCCCAGGAGAATTTTATAAGCACTAATTTCACTTTAAAATAACAGAGGGGTAGCCGTGTTAGTCTGAATCTGTAAAAAGCAACAGAGGGTCCTGTGGCACCTTTAAGACTTAGTCTTACTTTAAAATAAATAAGTCTCATCACATCTGTGTGTCTAGATTTCAGCTAGATGTTATCAGAACTTGACAACTGCCTGTCACTTTTACTCAAACCTTCTGTTTATCATCAAGTCACACATTTGTGTTAGGCAGCCTGTATCACCAAATGCAAAAGATTACTCCAATATATCCCTACAGTAAATAGCACTGGGTCAGCAATCCCAGTTGAACCATCAAGAACGAATATAATGAAATGCAGGTTAAATAGCAGTCAGTGTGATGCAGGACGAGGTTGTTAATATTAATGAAGAAACAAAGCATTGCTTGTAAAATGTGGAAACTCCGTTGCGCCTGTTCCAACTAATGCTCAAAACAAAAAGAGGAGGGAACAAATTTACTTTCCCTTTCTCCCTCCAGCAAAACATGTCCTCAGAAAGGAAAATGTAGCATTAAGTTTTACTTTTCTGGCGATACCTCATGAAAAGGGAGAAAAAACAGACTCTACGATTTTAAAAAGAGTGCTTACAGTCAGCACCTAGGTGCATATACAATATAAACAAACAACAATTTAAATTATACTATATTTACCAACTTGAATGCTCTTTGTGAGATATTTAAGCTCCAAATCTTCCCTCCTATACACCGGCCAACGAATGGGAACTGTGGAGGCAGAATTTGGCCCTTAAAGCTATGACTAAAAATCTGAGTAGTCCACATTTAAATACCAAAATCTTAGCAATTTTAAATGTTGAGAGGAAGCCTGGCAAGAGAGCTAGAAAAGAAGCCAGTCCCGCTTCTCAAAATAAAACATGACTTTAGCATAACCTCGCTGAATGACAAAATACTGAGCACTTAAACGACTTCCCTGAGTTTTGGATTAGGCCCATCCAAAGAGGTTCACAAAAAGGAGGGAGCAAGTATCATTAATCTCTTTTTCAAAAACAACCCTCCACTGCCTGTGAAACTGAGGCACCAGAGAAGTGAACTGATTTAACAAAGGCAAACGGCAAGGCAGTGACAGAGTCAAGAATAGAACCAAGGTTCCTCTAACTTCCTAGCTACTAGACTAGTGCTGCCATTTATTGCAGGGTACATGTTGGGCTCTCTCCTACCATCCGCATGACAGTGTGGTGGTATTCTATAAAGAAAATAGCCCAAGGTCAATATGCCCACGATTAGAAGAAAACAATGGCCCATGAATCTATTACATACAAATCTCCTTGACCAATTTCCTGAGTTGCTTCTCCTGGAAATCTGAAAGAGAACTGAACATTTTAAACTTGTCACTAGATTTCTTACTACGGTGTCCAGAATAGGGTGACCAGATGTCCCGATTTTATAGGGACAGTCCTGATTTTTGGGTCTTTTTCTTATATAGGCTCCTATTACCCCCCACCCCCTGTCCCGATTTTTCACACTTCTTGTCTGGTCACCTTACCAGAACAAAAACAACTCCAAGACTGAGCATGCAGCCTAGTCACACGCAACAGTTCCTCAAAAACACGATATTGCACTGAGAAACATTTTTCTTTTCTTTAAACACAAACAGATTCAAACCCAGCACAGAGATCCTGCTGCAGACACAGGTGGCATAGGGCAACACGTCATTATTTTTGCTGTCCAGAGTTAGATGCCAGGGCAGAAGTGCTGGTTTTTAGGGATTTTTTTTGTTTTGGTTTTAATTACACACACACTTTCAGGGAACAACTGCAAAGCATATAGAAAAGAACACCGCACCCAACGATACATTTTCCCTTTCAGAGGTGGAATGATCAAGCAGTAAGACATGAGCGAGTGGATGCTATTAGTAATTATCTTTTGCCTGCTAGTGGCAGGCATGAGGCCGAAACACTCAAGAGCATATTTATGACAAACTCCTCCTGCATTTTTAATTGAGATCATAAAACAGATCTTTCTTTCAATGATGCATATATTGTAAAGCAGTGGTTTTCAACCAGTGGTCCGTGGACTTCTGAGGACCCGCAGACTATGTCTAAGGGGTCTGCGAAAGGTTGTTACTACTAAAGAACAGTGGCTTTCAACCTGTGGTTTATGGACCCCTGGCAGTCCTCCGACCATGTCTAAGATTTCCAAATGGGTTCGCACCTCCATTCGAAATTTTTTAGGAGTCTGAAAATGAAAAAAAGGTTGAAAACCACTGCATTAGAGGTTATCTGGGACCAAACATGCAAATAGAAGCTACAATTGTTTGTTTACTGTCTCCTCCCCAGACCTTTCACATCAATTAGTCTTGTCCTTCATCTTACTGTAGACAGCAAACACCGGCATGCATAAAGAACGAGGGCTAACAAATTTATTTGAGCATAAGCTTTTGTGGGCTAAAACCCAATTCATCGGATGCATGCAGTGGAAAATACAGTAAGAAGATATATATATACACACACAGAGGACATGAAAAAATGTGTGTTGCCATACTAACTATTATGAGAGTAATCAATTAAGGTGGGCTATTAGCAGGAGAAAAAAATACTTTTGTAGTGATAATCAGGATGGCCCATTTCCAACAGTTGACAAGAAAGTGTGAGTAACAGTAGGGGGAAAAATTAGCATGGGGAAATAGGTTTTACTTTGTGTAATGACCCATCCACTCCCAGTCTTTATTCAAGCCTAATTTAATGGTGTCCAGTTTGCAAATTAATTCCAATTCTGCAGTTTCTCGTTGGAGTCTGTTTTTGAAGTTTTTTTGTTGGAGTATTGCAACTTTGAGGTCTGTAGAAGTGGGTTTTAGCCCACAAAAGCTTATGCTCAAATAAATTTGTTAGTCTCTAAGGTGCCACAAGTACTCCTCGTTCTTTTTGCTGATACAGACTAACACGGCTACCACTCTGAAACCTAGCAGCATGCATGCGGCTGCAGCTATACAAAAAAATTTATTATTATTTCTATCAGACTCCTTATCCTCTACTAAACTTCTCCTTCTAGGAGATCCTTTTGCCTCATTTGCCCACATCAGCCATTCTTCCATGACACAACTTACTACAGAACAGCTTCCTGAATCAACACTTGCCACTCCCCAAAAAAGAGCTTGTTTTGCAAAGCCAGGGTGCAATATCAGACTAAAACTCCACCACACACCATTTGTAGTGATTGTCTGTATGGGCTCACTGTGGGTTCAGATTGGCAGCTCTTTGGAGCACAGACTACTGGAAAGTGCCATGTATATCTACATGCAAGTTATAAGATTACAATATCATGTAATTTAAGTAAATGACTGTGAATACTCTTCAAAACAAAAGTGTTTAATTAGAGAATGGAAGACTGTAAATAGCCAAATTTACTTCCACACTTTTGACACAGCACCTTTCAAATCAAATCATTGGGCAAAGGTTACAAAAGGAAATTCTGCAAGAAGAGAAAGCGACACAGGCAGAGAAGGAAAGTAGATTAAGTCAACAACCAGCCCCAATGCATATGCTGGTACTGTGCTACAAAAGGTAGGATTTCAACGCACTAGAGTTTTTGTTTGTTCATTTTTTAACCACTCAGTATAAAACTTTGGGTATTTTTTTTTTATTTTACTAACAAATAATAATAGTTATAAGCAATGGCAACACCTCACTCAATGCATGCTGCGTCTTGGCTTGTTTTTGATTGTGTTGTTAAACTGGCAGCAAATTGGAGCAAGGACACATTATTTGTTTGGCACAGATCACCCGCCATTCAGAACAGTGTAAACCTACACTGCTCTACAAATAGAGACAAAAGCAATTGTAAAATTAAAGTACTCATCAAAAACAAAGAGCATCTTACTGGAAAAAAATCAAACATCACCCCCTAATTTATGCTGCTTTGTTAACCGCTCAGAGGACGCCTTAAGACGATACCGCAAAACACAAAGGAATAGAGGGAGCAATTCCCCAGAAAACCACGGCTCACTCCTAGGACTACCTGGTGTGTAAAGAAATGCCACTACGGTGCATGTTTGTGTCTCACAATGTGCCAGGCTCAGGTGTTGGTTCCTAATTAGATTGTGCCTCATGCAGGGAGAAACCCCAGAAGGGCAATTGAGAATATCCGAGGAAGTCAACTACCTCAGCTCACCTGGGCATTTCAATAAGCAGCGGGATAGCTCTCTCATAGCAGAGAAATGCCTAAGGCTAGTACTGGCAAAAAGGAAGGAAGATCCCCTTAATAGTCACATTCAGCTTCTTTTTACACTTGGAACACCAGTAAATCAGCTCCTGTTTTAAGGTCTATGTAGGATCTGGAATCCAGGCCACTGGTCCTCTCCACAGAGTGAGACCCAGTAAATTAAGATGAGGGAACCTAAGAAGGTCACAGCACTGTAGACACAAGCGCCGGAGGCAGAATCGTGTCTCTGGTATTGAACTGCTAGTGGTATGCGTAGATAAGCTTCCTGGGGGTCCACAGATGAACACTGGAATGACCATGCGTGTTGTGTGTGAACCTTTTGGGCACAAAGTGACCTTGGTCTAACTATTTCAAGCCCAAAATGGGACAAACCCCTGCTTGTTCTTTTGGGGACAATGAAGTAAATACCAGAGAATCTCTTGTCAGGAGGAAATGGAACAACAGGATCAGTTGCTTGTATTTGCCTATGGCTAATACCTTGATCTTTTGTTCAAGAACTGAGGCAGCCTGTGGGGGACAACGCTGTTCTGAGCAAAGGGGATAGATGGAGGCAGTAACCTTGGGATGCTGCAGAGAGCTCAGTGGTCTACTCCACTGGTCTAGAAAGGTGAGAAGTTTGCCCTTTAGCTCCAGAGGTCTCTTGAAAGGGAGAGAGGAGGACTCCAGGAATGGACACAACAGGGAGCCTTGAGCTCCCTCTCAGGAAGGGTTAGAGCCAAAGAAATAGGTCCTCTGGAAGTTTCTTTCCTTTACTGCCAGGACCATAAAAGTTAAAAATTGGGTCTGTTATAAAAGTTAAATATTTGGGGTTGGCTTTTCACAAGCTCTTGGCATTGATCTAACTGCCCCCATTGGCTCCCACTGAACACTTCTGAAAACCCCATCCTTGGGCTTTTCATGACGAGCCACAGCATCTGATCCCAGTTTTCCAAAAAGGCCTTAAGAGTGCAATGGAAGAGGTTCCTAAAGAGACAGCTCCCTGACTGAAGCAGAGCTATACATTAGACTTGGAAGAAAACTCCTGCCAGTTTTGCTCCAATGGGAAGCTTGGAGAGCTTAGCTGAGTTGGTGGAAAGGGCAATACTTTGTAGTGTGTGGGGGCGAGGGGGTTTCATGCCATGTGTTGTTACTGATTGCGTTAACTGCCAGGTGAAGGTATGAGTTAGTCAAATCTTTCCCTCCTTCAAAACTGGGGGATTTCCACCTAAGTAACAGCTGCACTGTAGGCTTAAGTTTAAGTGATTTAGTGATATCTTTCTTGACAGTGGTAAGTTCTCTAAAAGGGAGAATTTAGAGGAGCCAGACTCTTCCTCTGGGATGTCCTCAGACATAGCTGTCTGCAGGGACAACCCCCACAGGAGAAGAAAAGAGAGCTTCCCCAAAGCTCTTTCCTAGAGATTACCTGTTTATTGTGAGATTTGTCAAGAAGGTTTAAGCCAGCTTTATCAGGAAGAAAAGGAGATGCAGGAGGGGGGGGGGATGTCCTGCCCTTGGGCAGCTATTTAACAATGCAGCCAGTTTCTGCAGACATACTGTTCTGGTTTCCCTACTTAGGGTGGGGGAAGGAAAGGGATATTTTAAGGAGCCATTTGCACTCTTCACTTCAAAGGCTTTAGCCAACAGGGAAGCTAAATCATGCATAAGTGATGGTGGAGTGGCAAGAGAATACCCCCTACTGACAAAAGAGTCAGGGAATAGTCTCTACTTCTCCCAAAGACTTCTATGCAGATCAGCCAGACCTGCTGGAGGTGGAAGATCCAGGTAAATCTCTTGTCCATCACCTCCTGATTCAACAGTTCAGAGTCTCTGGAAACAAATAAGGCAAATCCAGCTGATAGAGGGCCTGAAAAAAGAACATTTAATTGGCTTGCTCTTTGAAGTTTTCTGCCATCTCAGACACTACCAATGGATTTTATTCTAAGGTTTTGCAGGCTGGAAAGAGCAGGGATTTGAGGCTCCATCTTATTCTCTAAAGAGGCAGAGAAAGACCAAGGAATTTGGGGCTGATGGGAGGAGACCTAAAGTCCTCAGTACCAAAACTATTATAGATACGATTGGTGCTACTGCCTCTCATGTGCAGTCACAGATCCATTCAGCATTCCATAGTGGTACCTTAGGGTCAAAGTTAAAGAAAGGAACTAACTATATTAAATCAAAGTCCATCTGCAAGCAAAAAGGACACAATATCCTAGTAGAGGTCACAGATAGCATACAGTACTAGGTAACAGCTCAGAAAGCCACTTCCCAAACTCTGGAATTTCCTCTCATATATAAAACTATTAAGTCAAACTAACTCATGAATTCAGTTCTTGCTACTCAGCGCACGTAATAATAAAGCAGATAAGCCTGCAAAACAGCTTGGTCTGCTACCAAGTAACTATCAAACCAGTTTATTTTTGTACAGACACTGTATTCAAACAACTTTTCACCAGTAGATCTAGATTGATTTGACTTTCTTCCTTAACACCTCTCTACTACCACCAAAAATGGATGAAATCATGTGACTATTATTATTACTGCTACTACCTCTACTATTATGTAATTAGGGAAGCACTGTCTTTGTTCCAGTTGGGAATTTCTGCAGATTTCCCACAGTCATAATAAAAGGAGTTCAATATGTAATAATATATTATCAACTAAGAGAAATGCAGCCCTTGCAGTATGGGGTTTCCTCAGCAAGAATATAATAATACAGGGAGATGGTGTTTGAGAGGCAGTGGGCAAAAAGTAGTATTTATCAAGTCACCTTTCAATTCTACCCTTCTCTTTAGAAACTAATGATCTTTCTTTCACATCAGTTTTCTCTTGGAACGGATGCGGTCACAGTTACAGGTGAGCTGCCTTTTAGACACCTTTGCACTGCCTCTCGAGTGCACCCCTCAGGTGACTGCCTGGCTTTCTTCACCTCTCTGAAGGTTGGAATGCCATAGTTCAAGCACTCTTTGACTGGAACTCTGGGTTGCAGCCCCCATTTCCCAACTGTGTAAACATGACAGGATCAACTGTATTTGGCACCTGCATTAAAATTTCTCTCCAGAAACTTGTGACCTGCACCCGATTAAAGTGACTGAAAACAAAAGTATTGTTTATTTACCCAAAAGATACATAAGCAGAGAAAAGTGTTAAATCACCAAAAGCCCCATATGTCTGGCTCCTACAGAAAACTTATCTTTACCTTGCAAGTTTTTGGTAAATTCCACTCAGACCAGGGTGCCTACTTCTGACCTGGGAGGGACAGACAGATCTGCTGCTGTTTCTCTCTCTCTCTCCCTGTCAGCATCTCTCCCCAAGCAGCTGCTGCCTGGTCCCCCATTCCTTTCTCTCCAGGCGGGTTTTAACAGGTTATGATCCTTTTCAACTTAGGGTCCCAGATGGAAAAACACACTTGTTAACCTGGCTTGAACCGGTCAAGTAGGCATTTCCCAATTAACAGTTCTTCAATGTTCTCATTAGGACCCTTGGTATTCTCTCTGCAGATATCTTATTTCTGTCATTGCTTCATTTTTCCAACTTCATAGAGGCAGGCAGAATAATATCAAGCCGGTAAACTGACGTACATATAATATTCATAAAAATAATACAGCTATCTCCCTCAATCCCCATCAATGCCTATAGCAATATCCAGTCAGGAGCATCAGAAAGTTTTTCCTTTTCAAACCTGCCCAACGAACAAGAGCTCTGTACCAGAAGGCAAGTTCCCCCTTGGTATTATTCCTCTCCAGATGGTGGGGGGCAGTGCAGGAGGAAGGCTAGAAGTAGAAAAACTTTCTACAATTGTAGCTGGAGATTCTTGGCTAAACTTGTAGCTAAAGGTACCCAAATGAAGGACATCTGGCTTCCTCTTAGCTCCCTGCAGATATTATACTTGCTCAGTTACCGTAATACAGATGAGAAGCAGCACATAAATTATGGTAAGTAGCAGCAAATGTCACAAACTAACGCTGTTTTCAATACATCCCTCAACTGGGGTGGTGTTTCCATTGGCATTTTGATTTGATGAAAAACATTTATAAGGATAGCACCACAGTTTGTATGTAAAATAGGTAGAGAAGGAAACTTGAATAACTGAATTTAGAGATGGAAAAGGCAGACTAGGCCATCTTATTCTCGCCTGCTAAGAACTTCTATAACTGCTGAGTCTTTGCCCTCTCTTTGCTGATTTGTGCTTGGATAGACCCAGATTCTTCACTTATTCTCTCCCGTAGAAATTCGCAATCCTGGGATAATTATTTCAGAGGTGATCACCGTGAAAGTAAGCAAGTCACTGCAAATAGGTAGGTTGTTTATTAGTTAGAACAAGAGACTAAAAGTCAGGAAACCTGTTTTCTGGTTCCTGACTGAACTTTGGTTCCCTTTCCTAATTTGCTGTGAGACTGTGGGCCTCTCTGGGCCTAAGTTACGCCATCTGTAAAAATGGGAATGATAACACTTAAAGCACTTTGCTTAAATTATTGAGATTCTTGACTGAAAATCACTGAAAGAGTGAACAGTAACGTTATTAGCATTACAATTCCAGTCCAGGATCCAAAGAGGATGGGCTGGGAAGAACCTAAAGCTCTTATTTCCCTCCTATTAAAATCTCTCCCCTAACAACGCTTTTGTGTGTTCAATATATCAATTTTAAACACGTTTGAGTGTACATGCAATAGGCCATAAGAACGGCCATACTGGGTCAGACCAAAGGTCCATCTAGCCCAGTATCCTGTCTTCCAACAGTGGCCAATGCCAGGTGCCCCAGAGGGAATGAGCAGAACAGGTAATCATCAACTGATCCATCCCCTGTCGCTCACTCCCAGCTTCTGGCAAACAGAGGCTAGGGACACCATTCCTGCCCATCCTGGCTAATAGCCATTGATGGACCTATCCTCCATTAATGTATCTAGTTCTTTTTTGAACCCTGTTATATTCTTGGCCTTCACAACATCCTCTGGCAAGGAGTTCCACAGGTTGACTGTCCGTTGTGTGAAAAAATACTTCCTTTTGTTTTAAACCTAGTGCCTATTAATTTCATTCGGTGGCCCCTAGTTCTTGTGTTAGGAGAAGGAATAAATAACACTTCCTTATTTACTTTCTCCACACTGGTCATGATTTTATAGACCTCTATCATATCCCCCCTTAGTCGTCTCTTTTCCAAGCTGAAAAGTCCCAGTCTTATTGATCTCTCCTCAGATGGCAGCAGTTCCATACCCCTAATCATTTTTGTTGCCCTTTTCTGAACCTTTTCCAAGTTCAATATATCTTTTTTGAGATGGGGCGACCACATCTGCATGCAGTATTCAAGATGTGGGCATACCGTGGATTTATATAGATGCTCTCTCTCTCTCTCTCTCTCTATATATATATATATATATATAAAAAATGATATTTTCTGTCTTAGGCCACTTCTAGATTACTCCAGATGGATAAAGTTTTTATCAAAATATGCTTTCCCATTAGACTAGTTGATTACTTTGAAATTACAGATGAGTACCTGCATAGACAGATTATTCATCCAAAATACTATATGCAAACAATTGTGAGAAAAGCCATAACTTCAGACTGAAGACAGCTCTTTGCTTAAGTATTCAGAATTAAGTCCACCACAACTCACCTACTTGATTTAGTCCATTAACTACCAAAGCCTCCAAAGCCTCGGTCTCTTTATTGACCAATCATGCATCTTCCCTTTAAAAATACCTTACCCTATGGTTTTCAGTTAATACCGTTTTACTTTGGATTATTTATCCTCAACTCCTTTAAAAAGGGCAAAAGTGAACAGTAGGTAATTAAATTGTATTCCATATACTGTAATCAATATGCTTAACACATTGCAGACAAGATTAATGCTGTATCTTGCTAAAAAGTAGTGGCAATTGTGGAGTATTATTGTTGCCACAGCACACTAATGAAAATGGCCAAAAATATGAGTCAAAAGCGTATAGACACTAAATTCTTTGTACCATTTAAAATTATGCTATCAGATCAATAATAAAGATCCGAGTGCATCCTTGGTGTTGTCCAACTGAAGTCAATTGAGTTCCATCAGGGATGAGTCTAGTCCAATAGCTTCTCCTTCGCCCAACAAAATCTTCATCCACGTTAATAAAACTATAGATTTTTAACAGCTAAAATCTTTTAAATCTTTTACATTTTGCTCTATATGCCACCCCAAGGTTGTATTTTTCTAATGACAATGAAAACCGATTACTGTAAGGCCTTCAGAACAGGTACTGTCATCTTTGCGTATGTCCCCGGTACCTAGAATGTCATGGGCAGGACTGGAAAACAAATATCCAGTAGTGAGAAAGATCATTTTGGTTTACAGCAAGTTTCACTTTCTGGTTCTCCTGCACTAGGCTGCGCTGCAGACAATGCAGTGGGGTGTTTGTTGAAACAAAAAACTGTTTCCATTGGAATTTAAAAGCAAAAAAATCTGTTAGACCTCAGTCCTGCGATGGGGCTCTGCATGGGCACAGGCATCCACATACATGATGCTTTTGAAGGATCAGACATAAGGGTGAGACATTCACACAGCACTTATTTATGGAAACATTTCTAACGGACTTAGGTTTTTAAAAGATTTTTGTATTACAACTTATTTTTTAATCTAAATTTGTGGCCATCTCTGACTGGACACATCCCTTTTAAAAAAAACAAAAATAATGTTTGAACAAATTCAAAGATGGATCCCTAGTCAAAATATAGTATTTTACCACATTTTCCTATTGCTACAATGTATGACTCTGTTCAGCTTTTCCTTACATTTCACTTGAATTTAAAGGTTTTGGTTCAGTACTAAAGATCTTTGTATTTTCAGAGTTATTTATGTTTTAGGCAACATACAAAGCTCATATCACGATAACAAGTTTCTGTGTTTTTTGCCCATATTAACTCCATGTTCCCACCAAAACATGCAGTTGGACCCCGTTACCCACAACATCCTCCAGCTGAAATGGATATATTTAGTGACTGCACAGCCACAGGAGATGAATGGTGCACAACCCTACAAACTATTTTCCAAACATTAACTTAAACCTGACTTGATCGAGTCTAAAGCCTGCAGCAATATCACTGGTGTGCTCTGGATTAAAGTTTAGTGGCTGGAAAAAACACCAACCACCTGGAATAACAGTCTCTGCAAAAGACTTTGGGAGAAGGGGAAGCTGTGAGGAATCTGGTTACCAAAAAAAAAAAAAAAAAAAAATCAGTCTGCTTGTTCTAAAGAAGGAGTCTTTCTTCATTACTGTAGTAACTACATTTCGATCCCATATAGTCATGTGAAAAGAACACATTTCTTGAACAAAAACACAGTTATGCGATCCTTGCCCTGAATTATATTAAGCTTTCTCCAGAAAGAAGTGTAAGAAAATGTCTGACTGTCTCTCACTCCCAGGCTACTGGTTAAAGCTGCAGACTCAGGACTCCTGGGTTCTTTCTCTAGCTCTGCCATCAACCTACTTCATGGATAGTAGGTAAATGAGGAGAGCTGCTGGTCAAAGAATCATGATAAACTGTATTTATCATATGTTCATCACCTCCACAGGAGGTATAAATCTACATTACATCAAAACGAACACACCAAAATCTGCAAATTAAACCTAAATCCCACCAACAAAATGCATGTCAAAATACCAGAATCGTAAAATGTGAAAATTGGCAATTTTATTACAGCAGTGTGACCCTTTTGCAACCAAGCCTCCAAACCAGGAGAAACTCTGCCAGCTCCAGGTTCAAACAGAGAAATGAAACCTAATGGTTTCATTTCCTTCTCTCATTCCTGTCTCTGTGCATTGTTCATGCTGTCCTTTATGCATAGAATGATCTCAGGATCCCAACCCACCAACTTCCCTTAACTGAAATCGCTCCTAAAAATTTTTGCAAAACCTATAAGTGATTTTACTATAAGTTAGGGGAAAGGACATTAAAAAATCCAACTCACCATCTCTAGATTTCCTAGTGCATCTTGACTTATGTGCCAGTGTTCTACACTGTAATCTTTTCAGAACAGGCACTTCTTTATTTTTGTACATTCTAAAGTACAATCACATTGCCAAGGCTAAACAAATACAATTTTACAAATACTAAAACTCTTTTTTAGGCCTTCCAATCTTTTATAGACACCTAAAGCAAAAACTTATCCCTGGATGGGCACAACATTTACAAAAGATCAACTGGTAGTTTTATAACAAAACCTGAGACAGCAGTCTGGATCAAACGAGTTCTTGTGCACAGGTATGACACGCATGGGGTTTAACGAACTCACTGGTTTCATTTTGGGTTTTGCCTTTGCTGCACTAGGTAGAAACTAAGAACCGAAAACCAAAATTAATGGGGCGCAATCATGACCTGCAGCTGACGTGTACATAAGTCCTACTCATTAACTGGTTTTTTTAGGGAACATCAGGGAAGGCAACAGCAATTGAACATCTGAATATGCACTAGTCAATCTATTGCTCTGTGTGTGACAGACAGACAGGGCACTCTGAACACAGAATACAGTGGCTTCTCGGTTTTCTTAAAAATCACTGAGAGATTAATGCTGGCAGCAGACAGCCTAGCACAATATGTCAACAGCAATTATTTTCTCAATATTTCTATAGATTACCTAATACACTGGCATGATTTTTCAATGCCATTCATTTTGCCACACACTGTTACCAAGTAATTTGTTTGCTTTCACTTGGTCACTTTCCACAGCCACCAAGTGCTGAGGACAATTGGGCATATAACTAATTAGAGAAACCGAAGGAATTCTTGGGTAAGGTATATATTATTATAATATGAAACCTCGCCACTTGCATTTATGAGACTTAAATATCCAATAACATCACAACTAATGGTTGGACTTTGATGGGAACAAAGGTCTAGAGAAAGTACTATTTACAAAAAGCAGAAATTAAAATGCCCCAAATAACAGTCAAGCATTTTTAATAAGCCCCTAAGATATTCTGGGGCTAAGTCATATCCAAACCCTGCATAGGAGCACAAGAGGAAAGGGCGGAGAAGGCAGCACAAGAGTCTCCCCCACTAATGTCCTTGTACAGGAGTTGGTC
>NW_020664585.1:6613278-6613749 GCF_002925995.2 Terrapene triunguis
TAAGGATCAGCAAGGTGTGCTGGGCACAGTCCTCCTCTGGCCCCCTTTACTGGCAGGCTGATTCTAGTCCCAGAAGAACAGCTCACACTGTTTTGTGTCTATGCATGGTCACATCTGTGAAAAGCAGGATTCAGACATATGTAAAACAGGGACCATTCACCAGCTATTGCATTGGTCATAAATCCCTTGAGGAGCAAAGTCTCTGCTTCCTGATATTATCCCCTGTGGGCCATAGGTATTTGACAAGTGGCAGGGCCACAGCCTCATTCCTCTATACCAACAAGCAACTCTAGCTGGGCAGTGAAGGACTGCATGTTGCATCCCCGGAAAGGGTGACAGAGTTGCCATTTGGGGCATGCTTCTCTAGGAGGAATGCTGGTGGATGGGGACTTGCACTGTATAATGGTGCACCTCCACTCTGTCTCACACACACACACACACACACACACACACACACACACACACACACAC
>NW_020664585.1:6613759-6737214 GCF_002925995.2 Terrapene triunguis
ACACACACACACACACACACACACACACACACACACACACACACACAGCCTTAAAAGCTGCAGTATGACCTTAGAGTATGAGAACTTCTACAGATTTCACAATGCAAATTCTGAGCAGTATGCTTACTTATTATTTAAATAGGAATAATATATAGCCATTCCTTTAAATGGCTGAAAATGTTAAGAAAACCACATACGGTAAAACTGTGAGAAAACTGAATTAAAAGAGGATATATAACCAGCAACAGTGATTTATAAAAGGGTATGAAAATGTCACTTATATTAGATATGCAAACTTTAAAAGCCTCAAAGTCCTAGCATGACACCAGACAGTGAAAGAAGCACTGGACCTCTCAACCACAACATGCTTTCTATTTTTCAGTCAGACTCAAAAGCATTTCACCATTTCTAGTTTTGTTACTAACAAGACACGTGTTCCTTTGTTCTTCTGTTTCACTATCAGGGCTATGTATAAAAATCTAGTGAAATATTTCTTCATTTAAAAAACACATTTATCCCTGCATATATGTATGTATGAACGCAATACAGTACGTACATAACCAAACTGAAGTTCTGACCAGTCCTATGTAGTTCTACTCTGAAAAGTGACTGTAAAAAAATGCAATTCCGGGTTTGTCATCTCCCTTCAACTCCATATCCGATGTGCTCTGTTCAGAAGCAAGTTACTATTTTCCTAACTACCCGCCCTGCAAATGCAACCAGGTATGTGAGAATCAAGTTGGTCTCCTTCTCGCACCATCACCAATAATATGGATTCTACAGAGCAAATTATGACTGAAGGTAACAATTGTGCAACTCCTTTGCCTTCAATGAGGTTTCGTAGAAGGGACCAACTGGAAGTTAGAAAACAAATCCAAGACTGTACGAGGAAGAGAGCCCGTCCATTTCAGTCTCTTAGCCGTACTGGCTCTGCCGGCGTATAAACCAGTAACAGCTCATTTTCACCACTCAGAGCAGCAGACAGGACACCAAATCCACACAAAGGTTGAAATCCTGTGCTGGACCTCCAGGAGGCTCTGGGGGAGGGAAAAGGTGGCTTTCGTTTAAGCAATTTTTGCACCCTCAGAATTCTGCACTGCTTCAGGAGCCAGCGCAGCCCCCAATTTACAAGAGCCTCGTGAGGGCGGCCTCTGGTTTGCTCTGCAGCCTGGAGCAGTCCAAAATTCCCCCCCCTAGCACTTGGGGGCATGAACCTGCCCCTAGCATGCCCTCTACCCTGAGGTTTAAAGGGTGGTCAGGGTACTGAGTGCCTGTGCCAGGATGGGGGTGGGAATTCTCCTATGGCCCTTTTGAGGGCTATTTGTGGTCCCTATATGCTGCTGCGGTGGCTCCTATCCTAGGGTGACCAGATGTCTCAATAATAGGGGCTTTGTCTTATATAAGCAACAATGCGCACAAACACCCCGAGAAAATAGTGCCCTGATTTATCACTCTTGCTATCTGGTCACACTCTACACAAGAGCAGAACCTGTCCCAAGGAGCACATTCAAATAAAATGATTATACATAGTCTGTTTTTACAGTAGACCCACACTTGGAAATGAACAGACCTCTGAGGATTTGAAAAAGATAAATGTAATGTCCTGTTTAAATAATCTTTTAATGGATTTGAGCATTTGCCTTCCCTTGAGTAACCTTACACTCTTAGGGTCCAATCCTCCAGTAACAATGTCTTCTATGAGGCACTTTGTTTGAGTAAAAAATGACAGAACGGAATCCATAGTTTAAGTAGTTCTCTCTCACTGCTTACATTGCACAAGCTTGGCATAAGTGACATCATGCACATATACAACAGAGCTACTGTGCCAGACTCTGCTACACTGACATTGGCTGGCTGCATAGATGGAAATTAATGGTCACAACATGTACCTATTTCTTGAATTTCGATTATGAGCAGGTTCTGTGAAGCATGATCGCATTCTAGAGACCTCAGAGCTCAGAAAAATGCCTGCTTTATTTGAATCACACAAGGTGTGTTTATGAGACTGGGCAATAAGTCATAGGTCTCAGGGTTTTTTCATCTTTAATTAACACAAAGAAATTCAGTGCAACTTTCCCACACAACTACCCCGTCCTGAGATGATGGTTCCTATTTTAGCTGTAAATGGGGTCCCAGGTCCGCATACAAATAATGCACATACATAACAGTTTGCACAGCTATTTATGGGCATGAGTGCTGAGACACTGCTACTGTGGAAACCATAGCTCTGAATTTCCTGGCTCTTAGGTTTTAAATTCTCAGCCTCAATGTGCATTTACATTGCTTTTTGCCTTGAATTAAAACTTCTGTGCCTTACAGAAAAGGATACGGCAGAAACGTCCAGCCTCAACAAATATGAACCGAATCACTGTGTATTTAAAGGATCCCCAAGCAGTTAACATATGATGAGCCAGATCATGCCCTGGGTTGAGTGGGAATGAGAATGGGGAAAAGATGACATGGGGGGGTCTCTTCCGCCCCACTCAGCAGCATTTAAGGATCTTAACCTTTTGAACTATAGGCAGGGGCGCTGGTTCTTGCCTGCACAATGCAGCATAGCTCCAAAAAGATATGGGCCACACTCCCTGATCAAGAGAGAGCTTCCCAGGCAGCTCATGCATCCTTTTACAAAGCAGCAGCAAGGCGTAGCTGGCTAGGAGTGCTCCTGTGGCCCCCCTTCACTGGCACGATGGTTCTAGTACTAGAAGCACAGATGGCATTGCTCTGCTCCCCTGAACAGTCACTACTGCGAAAGGCAAATTTAGATGGACGTTTAATAGGAATTCATTCAACAGCTACTGAAATGCAACCAACTCTAGGGTGCGAATATAGCTGCTGTTTGACAGCACACAACTCTCTGCAGTACTTTAGAACAGGAGGGGAGGAAGAATGCCATATCCAGTTAAAACTGAGGAGGGGAATTAGGGAGGTAGAATGGAACTGGCTTGTCTGATATTTTTACAGAGACAAAGTGAGTGAGGTGAAAGAGACAAGTTTTCGAGCACACACAGCTCTTCTTCAGGTCAGCTCCACGGTAAAGTTTCCAAAGTCTAGGCATAACTACGGAGGAACAAAAGCTCAAATACATTTAAACATGTAGGGCAAATTCATCCTGGATGGAACTCCAATGACTTCAGTGGAGCTTAACTAGGGATGAATTTGGCTCATTTCAATTTATGCTGATCAATAATTTTAGATGTAGAAAGTCTCTACAAAAAAAAATATAAAATAAAGTAACTGCAATCCTGTGATGACACATTTCAGCATCAACTGACAAAGAAAAACTGTGCCACCGCATTAAAACAAAGTTTGCTCTTGGAGCTGGTTTCATCAGCAGTTTTTAGGTGTCCTCAGGACAACTGCATATTATGTAATCTCCATTTCTGTCACAAAACCCTTCACTAAAACTTACAGCAAGTAAAGTACAGAGCAGAGCAACAGCCTCCTCATTATTATTTCCGAGGAGTCCTATTTTCATTATCATCTTAGGCATTTATAAGGCACCCGTCACTCTGGTATCTAGGTGCATAGGCAATTTACAAGGACGGTTGGTAGGCTGTTGATCATCAACATAAAAGTATTTCCTAATAAGTGAAGTGCTAATCGGATGACATTCTTATCATAAAAAAAGCTGCTTTAAAAAAAAAAAAAAACACCCCAAAGTCTTCATACGCTGGAACACAAAAGGCACCATCAATATAAAACAAAGTGACTTGTTCTGATCCTACCGTCCTCCCCAATATGCATATGCAGGGCCTCTTCCTGTAGCAGGCCTCAAGCAAAAACAAGACCTGGCTCAAATGGGATGTCAAAACATCAAATGTTACATATTTAACTCTTGCGCTTCTGAAACCCCACGCAAAGATTTTTTTTTTTTTTTAAAAGAGCTTGATATGATTACACCTTCCTCACTGTCGCTCAGTTAGGCAGGACAAAAGGTTTTTCTCAGTGTTACCTATGGAATCTTGCTAAAATAAAATTTTAACTAAACTCTATTTCACTGCCCCAGTTTTTGTTCCCAAACTCGAGACTACTTTGAATGAGCTCTACAGGTTTTCTTAAATTCTTGCATGTGCTTTTTGTAAAGGATCCCTTCCTCCTGCCCCCGCCCCTTTCCCCGCAGCCCACATTTCAACTCCACTTTAGGCTCTGCTTCTTAAGCGTCCCTTGGCTGAAAGAAAGCAGCTAACAGGACTTTCTTTGGAGCCCATAATCACTATCCTGAGATTAGCCGTGGGTAGGTGTTGCCGATAGAAGCATGGCATTCCCTTTCTCAGAGCCAAACACACTGCCAAGCTCAACGAGTCAGGCCAGATCCTGGAATCAAACTCGGGTGTCTTGCAGAGTTAATGCGGGACCAGCCTCACTCTCTTCATTTTAACCTCTGCAACTGCAACTCTGGGTTTCCTGCCTTTATGCAGGGTCCATGGTGCTTTCCCTAGAGAAGAAGAGTTACTGCATAACAGCAATTCTGAGGTAGAGCCAAAACCTGCTCCCACTGACAAAACTCCCATTCATTTTGGTGGAAGCAGGATTGGGCCCATGAAAAGCTGCTGCCACCTTAAACGAAAACTTCCCTGCTACCTTTTGGGGGGTATTATTATTACAAGTATTGAGACGTCACAGTCTGCGTGTGTACAGACAGAGCGTGCACTCAGACTGTACATCAATACACAGATGGACACTTTAAAAGCGAATTATGAAGGAAAGAGGTTCCAAGTATCTGCCCTTGATTGCTTCTTTAAGACACAAAGATGGCTACCACGGGCCCCTCCCCACCCAAATATTAATTCTGGCTCTGCTCTTCCCCCTCACACATTAGAAATACTAGGTCCTGGCTTCCTTGTTTGCTGAAGGATTCTTTGAAGGACTGGAGCTGAACAGTAACATCACAATAGGCTGATGCCTGAGCTGCAGTTTTCCCAGCCCAAGACTCAGTACTCCTTTCTGACTCACTTGAAGTTTGGAAAGCTACAGCTCAAATTTCAGCCTCTGGTGGAGTCGCTATTCAACTCCAGTCCTTCAAAGAATCCTTCAGCAAAAGGGAGGGTAGCCAGGACCTAGTTTGTGGAAAACTGGGAGGGGGCGGTCACTGGGGGGAGAGAAGCAAAAAAGCACCCAGCCCACACATCATAAAGGAGCAGTGAAAGGCACATACATTTTTTTAAATGCACTGGAATAGTTTTAGGGTGATTTGTAAATAATAGGAAGTTCTGAACAAACAGCTCTAAGAAGAAAAAAAAAATAGAATACCTTTTTGTAAGAAGACAACAACAGCAAGGAGAATAGGTTTTGAGATACTGTTAGCAACTTTTTGACTTTTAAATAGGCTTTTAGAACGTATTCCGTTTTGTGCAACAAAACCGTGAAGATGAACTTCTGACACTGATATCTCGCTAAGGGAAGACTAAGATTAATCACAGGCTTCAACTTCTGCACACTGTTGTCCCATGTTACAATCTGTTAATACAATATACCGGGAACTCCTCTGAGGCCAGTAAGGGACGTTAACATTGCAGTTGTAGAAAGTCCCTGACCCCAAACTATCACAGTGGCATTCGTCCAATTTTTAAAATGTGATGAAATGCTCGTCGTTAGAAGAAAGCAGATTCACGCCCATAATGCCCAACAGATCATGCAGAGTTTCCATCTGTGAATAAGCTAGTCACAAAACGTGGGTTTTTCAAAAATATCCTCTCTCAATCCTGCAGGGCCAGTCTTCTGGTTTAAAACCCACTTCCCAACCAAGACTGGGGCGTCAAAGGAAACATGTATTAGAGAGTATCAGAGGGGTAGCCGTGTTAGTCTGGATCTGTAAAAAGCAACAAAGAGTCCTGTGGCACCTTATAGACTAACAGATGTATTGGAGCATAAGCTTTCGTGGGTGAATACCCACTTCGTCAGACCTCTCCAGTCATGTTACCAGAGGGGTGGAGACTGGGTCAGCCTATAAAAAGAATGGGGGCACACCAAGTGGTTGAGCTGCTTCTAAAGCAGGACCAGCACTGCCGTCCAAGTTCAAAAAGATTTGAACAGGTACTTACTTACAAAACACACACAAAGTATCGGTCATCATTTAGGCATAAAAAATAGATCTGAGGAGAATGTTCCTATTAGCCTTATTTAACATTTTAAAACGTGTGATCTGATGATTGCGGTGCCTTTCAACCAAACAATCCCAAAGCATTTTGCAAACCACAGATGCACAGGAATGATGCACCTGCTCCTGAAATGCAGCCACTTCTAGGGTGAAAACACAGCAACTGTTTACTGGAGCATGGAAGTATTTTCTGCCAGTTTAATTACAGAAATGCTTTATAAATAAAGCAAATGATCTTTTACACCGTGTTCACTTATTAGACAGAACCAACCTAGAATACTAGATGTCTCCCTGAATGCGTTTTTTTCTTTTACTCAAATTATAATAATTTCATCTGCTTGAGATCCTGTTATAAACAGTACTGAATAGAAGGGTCAGGCACTTGTGTAGATATATATTTTGACTGTCAGTGACATGTTATACTGGGACCCAACTGTACATTACAGTATGTTACTCACATTTGTTTCAATTGAAACACCAAATAAAACACCCACTGCAATGCACTCTCTGTCTGCTGGCAGCATTCCATATAGTTACGCTCCTGAAGTCGTTCATCCCCAAATGCTCCATTAGAGGCAGCAGGCTGTGCTCTATTGTTGGAAGACTCAGTGGAACACATCCCCAGTAGGTCAGTTACCTCTCGTCTAAATCGCTTAAGGAAAGAGTATGTTAGAACCCAACAACTGTTTCCTGTTCACACCTGATGGAATAAACAATTTGACAACTACCAAAGTAGATGTATTTTTTAAAAGGGACATCAGAGCTGGCAAGCGGAATTGGACTGACAGCTCTGGTGACTCAAAAATCTGTTGATCCACAGGACAGTAACTGCATGAGCAGCGGTAACGCAAATTTCCTCAGTCTCACCAATAAGTTTCAACCCTAAGCTGGAATGAAGCACCACCAAGATGGAATTCAGTTTTTATGGCCTATTCAATCTTAGAGCTCCCTACGTGAAACTACCAATTACAGGGGTTGTCCTTGAAATAGGGATGCCTGTTAACCAGGAACCGGACTAAGACCGGTCACATCTACCCCATTACCAACTCCCTGAGTCAAACCTGGTTAAAACCACCCTCGCTCAAAAAACAACAAACAAACAAACCACAGCAGTTTCTAAAGACCACTTTTTGAATAGAGTACATGCTCCACCTTGTTCTAGTCACATAGACATTCATGTAGCTGATCTGAATTCTCTCTCTTACCTCATCCATTTTTTCTGATGTTGGTGTCTGGTCACCAGGCAGCATTTCTTTAGTCTCAGAAGTCTCAACTTTGGATGTCCTACTCAGCTGATCAATAGGAGTCATACTGGCCTCTGACGTTCCTCTTGAATTCTGACTCAGAGGAGCTGTCCCAGGGATTGG
Source organism: Terrapene triunguis (assembly GCF_002925995.2). NCBI lineage: Eukaryota > Metazoa > Chordata > Testudines > Emydidae > Terrapene > Terrapene triunguis. The sequence continues at coordinate 6,621,227 of NW_020664585.1, forward strand.
CTCGTCGTCATCAGAATCTGGTAACGGTGTTGGACTAATGTCCTCCAAGCCAGTGCTGGAGGGACGTGAGGATGGGGTTTGAGCTCTATAACTGGGCTGAGAGTTAGAGCCATACAATGGGATAGGAGAAAGCTGGGAGGAGGAGGAAGAGATAGGGCTACCTTCCATTCGGATCTCATTGTCCGAATCATGTTCGTTGAGAAAAGGTAACTTTGTTCTCTGCTCTTTCAAGAGCATCTCAATCCTTGAGTCTAAACTGTTATGCTGCATTTCAGACTCCATGGTTGGGGTGCCAGGTGTCTCACTCCTTTCTGGAGTCTGAGAGAAGGATGCTGTACTTTGTTCGGTAAGACAGTTTGACTGCGGCAGGGATGGGAGTTCCTCCTGTTTTTCTTTCACAGGAACAAAATCAATATTCGTAGCAGCACTACTTTCTACTAAGATCTCAGCTGGAGGTGGTGCAGGTCTCCGGTACTCAGTGTCTCTGGAAGTTTGGGGATACTGCTGTTCATCAGATGGGGGAAATACAGCTGGTGCTTGGTATGGAGAGAAGGCAGATTTATAACTTGAAGAACCAGAGTGGCTCAAGGGAGGAGTGTGAGAATATTGTACTGGCTCTTGCTGATGAGACTTGAACGTGCTAAACTGATGTTCTGACCCTCTGTAAACACCTGCCGAGTTATGGACATAGTGATGTCCTGGTCGTCTATTATAGGCATCTGTAAATTTTGTTTCATGTCTCCTGGGTTTATACCCAGAGTCCTGTCCGTAATGGTAAGCTGGTGTCGTTTGACGACTGGAATAGGTTGAATCTTGGGAAAACGGAGTCCCCAGTCGGGGGGTGAGTGGGGTTCCTTGGGACTGTGGGGTATACTGGCTATACGAGTTTGGGGTGTCTTGCCGACTGCTGGAATAGGCTGTATCATGGGAAAACGGGGTGCTACTGTTTGGGGTAATGGATGATCCCGCAGAAGAAAGGTTACTGTCTTTCAGACGTTTTACAGAATCAGTCAACTATAAAAAATAAAATAAAAGTAAATAATAGATATAGATATATACACACACACATACACATTCAAAAACTATTTGTCTGATTTTCTGAGAAGCTGAGCACCAAGACTTCCAACTGACTTCCATGGCAGTAGTGGGTGCTTGCAGCTCTGAAAACCAAGTCATACACAAATAATTATCCGTTAAAATATGTAGGCAGTTATTTTGGTTTTAAAAGTCTGTAGGAGAGGAAGTGAAGGAAATGGGCAAATACTATTTATTCTTTGGCAGCAATGTTAAGGTCAAGAGAATCAGGTGAACACGAGACATCAAGAATACTGAAAATAAAATAAAAAATTCTGTCAACAGTTTCTGAATGTAACTAGAGAAGAGAATGAAAGAGTACCATTGAAACCAAAAGATTAAGACTGTTTTACACAGTATGAAGGGTCTCAAGTAGCTAGTTTACATATCAGACCATATACATATCAAATCAGACCATATACATATACACACTGGCCCCACACCTGCAATCAGTTCCACATAGTAGACCCGTATGCAAGCACAGAACCTGTGGAAGTCAATGGGGCTTTGTGTTGGTCTGATTGTCAGCTCAGACCCCCGATCTGCCCACCTGCCACATGTTAAGCTCTAGCAGAAGAGTCAATCTATCTACTATATGTAAAGAGGTTGTGTTTGAACTGCAAACAAACAAACAAAAATTAAACAGAAACTTCACAAAGACACATGATCAGGTAGAGTGTTTCCAGATATGGAATCTAAAAACTAAAAAACACAAACCTCGCAGAACAGCCAAATAATCGATCTCAATGAAATTTACTTCAAAGGTACATTGAGGGGTTTATCCAAACAATCCGATTAAAGTTTGAAGCCAGTAACAAAAAAGAAAGAAAGAAAAAAAAAATCCCTCAAACAATGATGAGTCATATCAGCATCATGCCAAAATCAATGTTCAGTAATGTAGATAGGCAGCAGAGAGTTACCCAGTCCAAATCCCTTTCAGATCAGCAGGATATGGCCTGAGCTCTAACACAGCAACAACAAAAAACAGAAACAACCAACCAAAAAACAGAGAAGATTTTATTGAGGCCGCAGTGAAGTAATAGTTTTTAAAGTTCCTATTTAAAAGTTATCTGCTACTTTTTTAATTAAAATTCACATTTCAGTGGCTCCACAGAATCATCGCCACTGTCAGGTTTCGTGCAGCACCCAACTGTCTGATACACTGACACAAACACACTTACAGATTTAGTTATTTTTTGCATGGTACGGCTGTTGCAGACCATAAAGATTTGGCAGTTGAACTTTCTCTTCCTCACTCCACCCCCTCCTCCAAAGGTTACAAAGGCAGCTTAGGTCATACTTACTCCTCCTATAATTAATTTATGTATCAACTCCCTGGGTATTTGATTGCCTGCAGGTGAGAGCCAAGAGCGCACTCCCAGCCAAGGGCAACATAAGAGCCAGATCCAAAGCCCGCTGAAGTCAATGGGAATTTTTCCATTGACTTCAATAGGCTTTGGATCAGGCCCTGAGTGAGGGAGGGCTCTAAGGAGGGAGCAGGCAGACCAGCTGACCTTTGGGGCTGAAACAGGGGGAGAGGAGGCAAATCAAGAAATTTCAAGCTACTCTACTGGAATTACTACAGCACATTAGCAGTGTCTTGGGAGAATCTGGTAGATATTAACTGAAGGAATCACCAGAATTATTGTTCTGTGGGTCACCCCAAAAAAATTCAGTTCAGGGTAATATTGTATAATAAATTGCAAGACCTTTAATCAAACAATAATGGTGGTGACTGATGTAAACAAAAAATGATGAAGCAATTAGAGGTCTCATTAATAACTGTGAAAACCAACCCACAATAGTGGACGTGTACACATTCATTTTGGATCCTCTGTAACGAGGCAATAAGTACAACCCTGTGAAGTGCCGAGCACCATCCACTCCTTCTGAAGTCACTGGGAGTGGAAGGTGCCCAACATGGGATGCTCAGCACGTGGCAGGACTGGGCTATCTAGTCAAATCACAACCTCTTTCAGCTCCACTCTTCCACATTTAAGGGTGACCTGCTGAGGAGGAAATGAGGCCTCTTTATGATGGAGAAAGATGACCTGAAAGGTTTTGCTTTGAGGGACTTTGGAGATTGGGGGGGGGGGGGGGGGGGGAAACAGTTTGGTGTTCACGTTCAGTATTCAAGACTTGTCTATCTGGAGAACTAGTGAAATGAGGATATAAGAAGAATCAAAGAGAGAGAAAGGTGAGCAACTGAGAGGGGGGAAAAGATTTATAGCTACAATGTTTAAAACTATTAAAGCCAAAACTTCCAAACCTGGATGCCTCAAGTCGGGCACCTAAATCCATAATCAGACTCCTACATAAATGTGGACAGAAATCCATGGGAGCGCAGGGTGCTCAAGACCACCGAAAAAAGTCAGGCCACTTTTATTTGGAAGTCTATGGCTCCAAACCAGCAAGTGATTGCACACAGAACGTGGGCCCATAAGAGTCTCTCTAATTTAAATGGAGGTCCGTGAAGAAGCAGGTGACTGCCTGTCAGTCAGTTGCAAGAGAGTTGTTTACACAGACTACTACTTAAGAGCCAAACTTTAGACACCCCAGTTTGGAACTTCTTGGCTCTGTTTTTGTTAACCAAGTGATTCCAATGACCATTTTGGAGAACTGATGTGTCTTTAACAATGACACAACACCTCTATTCTTCATTTTAAAAGGTGTGAGGAAAAAATCTCAAACGCATGAGACAACCTCCTGAAAAACTACGGAGGAACCAGGATGGGCATTCCTGATATTTTTAAAGAGAAAAAAAGCAGAAAAGATACCCTAACCTTTAAAATTCAAAACACACATCTTTCCCATCTTCTAGCAAAAACCTAGAATAACCTTTAAAGTGAAAGAAAAGAGGACAAGTTTATCCTTCAAGTCACTCCATGGACTTCAACAGGGGGACTCGATGGATGGATTTGGCCCGGCATCCTTAATTATAGAAATTACTAAAGTTACTTGGATGCATTTAGTTGGTTCTGTATATTTATAACAGGACACAGATCACTCACAATATTCACTTAGACACAGCGTGAATTTGCACATGACACTTATAAAGAATTAAATTTGCTCTGGCAAGTTCCAGTTATTAAATTCAATGTATTTAAATACAGATAATGAATTTTAAAGTAATTTTTACAATGTACTGACAAAACTACCCCATGATGGAATAAAACAATACCACACGTCACATGTCATAGGAGAATCGATTTGAATCAACCACTGTCTGCTTGTAAGTTTTTAGAAATGTACTATTAAAATACACCCAAGCAAACTGTACCTGCTGAGTTTCATTCACAGTTGGCGAGACATCCTGCTCATTGCCTACAGGAAGGGTCTGCGGAGTGTAAAGACCATTAACCAGCAGTTCATAGAACCGCATACGGGTTTCACCTGCACAAACCACAATGAAAGTTTATTAAAAAAAAAAAAAAAAAGCCACACACCGTACATCGAAAGTCTCTTTATTAAGCCTTCCCCAGACACAGCTAGCCCTCTTAATAGCCCCCATTTCAGCAAACATCTTTCCACCAAAGGAGGCCAGGGCAACACTTAAGGTAAGTGCCACCGTTTCTTAAAAATCTGCCGGACAAGTGATGCAAGGCGCTCCCTTCTCTGATGATGGGAGCGACCACATCTTCAACCACAGCATCTGAAAAAATGCATTAACAATAGGCCACCTCTCTTTGAGACAAATGGGAAAGGGTACCAGAAAGCATTAAAAAAATTAGCCAGGGCAAAATCCAGCATTAGTAGTTACACTTGAAACTTGATGTATATATAATTAAGGATACTGTAGTCTCTGTTAATGTGCTCCCTTGAGAGGGGTTTCTAAGTAGTCTTTTTCCCTCTTATTCTATTTGGCTGCTCTTTCTCTGTGCCATGCTTTCTGGAAAGCAGTAATCTCTTTCTTCGCAGAAGTGTCAAATGGTTTACGTGTGTCAGAACTGTAACTTTTAGAAAAGCTTCATCTCACTAAATGCAACACCAATTCTGCCAATACCTGTAGCCAGTTTAGAAGCCTTTTTCACATAAACCTTTCCAATAGAATATGAGGTGTTATTAATACAAATGAGATGCAATCTAACACAATGGACAAAATAATTATCACTTCTTTTCCAAGAAGGTTCTGGCTAACCTGTGTTTTGATGTAATGCGTATGTAGCACTTTCCTAGCATGAACATTCTAAAGCAGTGGTTTTCAAACTGCGGGTCGCAACCCAGTACTGGGTCATGGAATGTAAGGTACTGGGTCACGGCGGCTCTGGTCAGCACCGCCGACCGGGCTGTTAAAAGTCCCATCGGCGGTGCTGCCCAGTTAAGGCAGGCTAGTCCCTACCTGTTCTGACACTGCGCTGTGCCCTGGAAGCGGCCAGCAGGTCTGGCTCTTGGGCGGGTGGGGCCATGGGGATCCTGAGCTGGAGGGGGCTTGTGCACCTCCGCCTAGGAGCCAGACCTGCTGCTGGCCGCTTCCAGGGCACAGCGCAGTCCGCGGTGCCAGGACATGCAGGAAGCCTGCCTTAGCACCCCCGCTGCGCCGCTGACCAGGAGCCGCCTAAGGTAAGCCCATGCCCCAACCCTACACCCCAATCCCCTGTCCCAGCCATTAGCACCCCCCAAACCCAGCACCCCTTCCTGCACCCAAAACCCATCTCTGGCCCCACCCCAGAGCCTGCACCCCCAGCCCAGAGTCCTGACCCCCTCCTGCATCCCAACCTCCTGCCCCAGCCCTGAGGCCCCCCCAAACCCAGAGCCCCCTCCTGCACCCCAAACCCATCATCCCTGGCCCGACTCCAGAGCCTGGACCCCCAGCCCAGAGCACTGATCCCCTCCCGCACCTCAACCCCCTGCACCAGCCCACAGCCCCCTCCCACACTCTGAACTCCTCATTCCTGGCTCCACCCCACAGCCCTCACCCCTGCACCCCAACCCTCTCATTCCCCAGCTCTGTTGGGTCGCAGGCATCAACAATTTTCTTCAACTGGGTCGCCAGAAAAGAAGGTTGAAAACCACTGTTCTAAAGAATGCAAACCCTCATGCAATACTGATATCTGTGTTTAACATTCTTATTTTCAGGCTGCTGAATTCTAGTAAATACACAGTTTCTTAATATTAGACAAGTTTGTTTACTTTGAGCCTGAGCCTGCTCATTTTGCAGTCAGTAAGTTTTTCACGGATTTCAAAAGAAGCTGGATCAGACCCTTTGAGATATTTTCAGTTTTGCTTACATGCGGGGTGGGTTCTTTGTTTTTTTAGAATGTGAGAATAATTTTTTTTAAATTGAAAGTTTAAGTCAACACAGCAGAAGATGTTTCTTACCGAGGGTTTTTATCTTTTTCTTTTCAATTACAAATAAAAAAAAAAAGTAATGTATAACTGAAAAAGAAATAAAATATAGTAAAAATGCACAACCCCAACGCGTGAACCTGCAGCTCACACACACATAGTATGTATTCATGTGAGTGAGTACTCCCACTTAACAGGACTACACGAGTAAGTGCTGCAGGATCAAACACCCAATTCTCGTACATAATTGTGCATAACTAGTATCTACAAATGCACTTGTCTAAAGAATCTGCTCCAGATTAAGACCTTGATCCTGCATTATTCAGATTAAACGCCCATTAAATAAATACTGCCTATCAGTCTCCAATAATGTTCGGTTTTACAACACTGCTTCACATATATAAATATTGGGCCAGATTTTCAACTTGTGTAAACTGTCATCGCCCAGTTAATGCAGCTATGACAATTTGCAGCTGGAGATCTGGCCCAGAGCATTTGAAATATTGAATTCACATGAAATTATAGCACTTGCCATCAATGTTCTAAAGTAGAAGTAAGTTTAAAATTAGTTTTTTTAAATAGCACATATACCTTAGCTTCCTCATTCCCCTTTTTATTCAGTAAAACATTAATAAATACTTAGTATTTATATTTTCGTTTTCACAGAGCTTTGAATTACCCCCATAGAGGTACTGAGGTAGGTAATTAACTATTATATCCATTCTACAGATGGAGAAAGATAAATTAACTGAATTGCCTTAAGCTACAAAGGAAGTCCATCTCAGAACTGGGAATTGAACTCATGAATTCCAAGCTCCTAGTCCTGTGCTCTGACCACATGATCATTAAAAATACAGATAAAACACTTCTTGCACTCCTTTTTATACTCATTTATTTTACTAAAATTTGGAATCCAATATTGAATTTTTATAAAAGTATATTTTACTACCTTCTTGAAAAGCTGAATATTGTGAATAAATGGATAAGTAAAATAAAAATTATAGACTGTGTAGCCAAAGATGTCATAAGCTACAACTGCTATTTTTAGCATTATATTTTAACTGATCTTGCCATACCACAAAGCATTGCTGGTATTATTGCATCTTTTAAAAGAACCAAAGTAGCCACAAGTTTTTAAAAGGTTAAAATTAGAGGCATAGAGAGAGTTTATGAGTTATATGTAAAAATAAAAGTGCAATTTAAAATTAAGAAGTCTTCGTGTTTTCACCAAAGTAATTAAAACATGCAAAACCACGAACTTCTTAACATGCACTTAACTTTCCTAGCTCTTGAACGACCACCTGTTCTAGGATTACAAAAGTGAAATATAAAATCAACAAAAAACAGAGAAAAACTCTCCAATCAGCTTGCTCAAGAAGTCTCTTAATACCTACTTTCACCCCCTGTGAATCCACTTTAATTCCCATTATTAAAACTGAAAGTGGCTTTTGCTCCAATTTCAATGTATATGTTAATCTTCCTCAAATTTCAAATCAACAGGATATATATCAATTTAAGATGAAATAGTGCTAAAAATATTAAATCCCAAAATCAAAGCATATGCATTTCACAGTCATGGTTTATTTATACTGGCAAATGATTTAAAACACTTTTCTGGGTGTTCTTTTACTATTTAGGCAGTAATGTCAAAAATTATTCCATTATACTCACATAACATGTGTTACATACCCAATGTTATGTAAACACTGCACTTGAAGGTTGTTGAAACTTTTTTTTATACTTTGTATGGTTAACTGAGACAAACATAGCACTTTTTTTCTTTGAGAGAAAGGTGTTCATGGGCTCTTCCTCTTTCTTAAAGAAAAACAGTGCAACACGTGCTTCAAACTCGAATTATCATGCTTACAATGCAAATAAAATAATAATAATAATAATAATAATAAAAATTACAAATAAATGCCTGTAACGTTTTGCGTACTTCGCTGCTTTAGCTTTTAGCCAGATGTTTAGAAAGGTCCTTCACTAGCATGCTTGGGGAAAAAACAACACACATAAAACAATAATAATAAGCAGAATTTTAATATTTTCAGTACTTGAATAGTTACTGCACTGTTAATTCCTATAGTACCACCATTGTGGCTCAATCACGCTGAGGATTAAAAGTGTTACTGTCCCTTTAAGAGAGAGAGGAGACACACACACACTCGCTCACTCTCACACAGTGTCAAGTGCTGTACACTTTTTACTGCCAGACTTGGGTTTGTTGCTAAGTACCAGTGAAACACCAGGAGCTCAAAAAATAGGATCCTGCTGGAGTTCAGTGTGGTGTTTTTTTTTATATATATATATATATAGTAGTTTCTAAGCCAGGAAAAAACTTTACAACCATATTTCGAAGTGCATTTCTAAGCCTCTGAAAACGGTCACCAGTTTAGATCAAGGCATTTGTAAAGAGATTCTGAAAAGGGACGAGGGCGATGGCAAGGGCAGAGTTTGCCAAACCGGGTGTCAGTGTGAGTGAATGAAATGGACAGGATGGCAGCATTTTGTAAATTACAGGACTGTCTCCTAGCAACAGACAACACATTCAGCTCCACGTGACTTCCAATGGCCCAGAGAAAAGGAGAGACAGACAGAGGGGGAAGGAGCAACATTCACTTATTAGTATTTTTAATCATCCAGTCCCTCCAGTCTGGAAAAGCATCTCACTTTAAGAGGGGAGAGGGGATGCAGGGGTTGCAACTAGACAGAGCATGGAGCTAAAATCTGCTTCCCACCTTTTGTATCCAGTTCCACGTGGATGATGTTGCCCATGACTGATGTGTTGTGCAGGTGCTGGACGGCTTCCCTGGCACCCTTCACTGTGGCAAAGATCACTTTGGCAATGCCCAGGTGCTTCTTATTCTTGGGATTGTAGAGAATCTCTACTTCTTCCACTTCACCATATTTCTTGCACATGTCGGTCAGAAAGTTTTCACGGATGTTGTCATTCAACTTGGCAAAGGTTACCTGCTTGGGGGGCACTGGCCCCACGTAAAACTCATCAATCTGGAGATTTATACAAACACAAAATTAAATACAAATAATTAAGAACCAGGAGGGAGACTGGCAGCAGAAAATTAAATCATTTGGAACCGACAGACAGAGTTAGTCTCCTTAGAACTCTTGGGAAAGAAACTGTCTACAAACAATGTCACACCAGTCTGAAGAGAAATCCAGCCTCTACACTCTCAGAAATTTATATGGAAATGGTTACTTTTTCCATCTTAAAAACGTATTTTCAGCAGCTATATCAAGCATCAGAGTTCTAACTCAAAACAGGTAAACTGATCCTATCAGACAGATGTATTGATTTCTTTATGGAATAGGATTATTGTTAAACGGTTTGCCAGATAATGTTAATAAGAATCTGTCATTTAAATGGCCCATTACATTATTGCAAACTCAAGCTCAGTTGACAGATAACAAGAATCCAAACTATACCTAAAGGCTAGGGCAGGTACCTTGAATTTGGGAACAGAAAGCTCCAACTCCTTGGTTTTGGTCCATATTCTTCCTATCCTGGGATCTCTGACACAATCCACCGGGGCAATTCCCGAGTTCTACAAGGGGGGGGGGTGGATAGAACACACAAAAAACATCAATAATATTGCTAGAAATTTCGGGGGGGGGGGAAACATACCACAAGGAAGCAGGGGAAGCCTCAGGGGGAAGAGAAAAGCACACATACACACGTGTCAAATTGCAATACTGCTGGGAAATAGACACAGATTGGAACCACAGAGAAATAAAGCTCCAGGTTTTAGCTCGTTCTTGGGATCCTGACAGTTGAATACATTGTGTCAGGTGTCAGTAACTTTCGTGCCTTTTCCTCCCCTCACCCTCCAACATTTGTTACAACATGAATTATTACAGCATTAAAAATCCCTTTCCCCCATCACACCTCCCCTAAACAAGGTCTGCTAGAGAGGGGGGCGAGGTAGGGGTCTGCGGGGGGTATATCATTTATTTAAAAAACAAAACACTTACAGGCATGCTAAAATTTTGCCCATCATAACGATAGAGTTTATGCTGTCCTTTTTTCAGAGCTGGGTCAATAATCAATTTGTAACTTCTCCAGTGGTGATTTCTTTTCTCGACAGAAGTGCTGGCTTGTGTGCTATTCTCCATTCCGTTGATCCAACCTGGGGGGGGGAAAAACACAAAGTTTTTAAAAAATGTAATAAAGATCCCATTTTAAGAATCACCCATTAAACACATCAAAGCTGCGGGGGGGAAATACACAACCGGGAAGACTCTAAAATGGGGGAATTCTTAGACAACCCCTTCACCCCCGTGAGACAAGAGACAGAAAGGGGGGAAAAAAAGACCCAATCTCACTTGAACTCTGTTTTTTGCCATGATCTTCTGGGTGCTTGGCTTTTTCCCCTGCCTTGATCTCCTTGAAAGACATTGTGTGAGGTGGCCGATCGTCTCCTTGCAGCGAAAGGCGAGCTCCTTTTCACATTTGGCTGGTCACATTACACTGCTTTTGAAAGGCTCCTGCCTCCTTTTTTTGCGAGCCAACACATATTGTGTGTGTGCTTTCTGCTTGCTTCTCAGGCATCCCACAATACACCACTATGGAGCTCGGCTAATGGCTAACCGCCCTCAACCGGAGGCACATTCACGGCAGCTGCAGCGCGCCGCGATGCCCCCAGCCCCGCCGAGCCGTGGCACCTCCCCACCCGAAATAAAGGGCCATGCATTTTCCCGAGCCCGGCTCGCCTCGGGAGGGGAGTTTCCCCCGCTTTAATTGCATGCAGGGAATTCCTTGGAATCTGCGGGCTGCGTTTACCTTAGCGCAAACTGTTTCTAAACAAGATGGACAGAGGTGGGACAAGTTTGGGGGCACTCATTGAGCCTTGCAGGGACAGCCAGGGAGCAGCCCGGGGCACGGGGTGACGAGCTGTGGGTCTGCCCCTCCCTGCTACAGTGTTTCCCCGCAGCCCCACCGAGCCCCGCTGGCTCGCGAGCCGCGTTGTTACAATGTGTCCATTGCACAGGACGGGAACAAGGGGGAGAAAGTAGCAGTTTTGCTTATTAAAGGTCCTGGGGTTGCACCAGCCAATCAGCGTGGAGCTTCCATTTTGTTTGAGCGGTGAAAGGCAGCTGGGGATCTCTCTTTTTGCCTCTTTTCCTGGGCGAGGAGCGTCTCGCCTGGCTTTGGGCTTCATGTTGTTTTAGCTCATCTTGTGCTTTTGGTTTGTAATTTGGCCGTGGTTAGGTAATTGGCTGGTTAAAGGCACCAGGAGCCCGCAGCCAATCAGCGCGCAGCTTCCATTTGGCTTGAGTTATTAGACGCTGATCTAAAAACATCCTTCACCAGACAGCTAAGGAGAGGCCAACAGATCAGGCAGCCATTTTTCTGCAATGGAATTAAATGGCCAACTGGGTTTTCCTTTGTTCCAAAAGGGGATACTTTATTTGAATCCACACCATCCATTTCAGGACTTCTCAGTGTTGTATTAATGTCTGACAACATTTGAAAGGACTCAATGAAGAAGGAAGATAAAAAAGATTTGGATTTTTCCTTATGATTTGGAATCCATCTTTGTCTTGTGTAACTAGGTCATGGCACACCCTTATGTCAGCAGTAACAATTTTGAATTCAAAAATAAGTAAATACATAATTTTTGTTTGGGTTTTTTAAGCTTTAGAACTATATTATGACTGAACAATAAATTTAAAAAAAAAGTTCCTGTATTAAACACTTAATTCCTGGCCATTTTTATTAACTCCTTTGGTGCTTATAAGGTAACGTTTTAAATATAGACTTAGGAATAGTGAATTCTGGCATAAAAATTTAATATGATAAACTTTTTTTCTTTTACATTGTAAGTACCCAATCCATTCTGTCCTTACTAAGTGTAGTTTTCATGTTAATGTTACTGGAGTTGTCCTTATTTCTGAGCCTTCATTTGCATGTCTTATGTTTTTTTTGTCTGTTTAGCTAAAACAATTTTATGCTTTTAAAATATTTTATTTATAAAGCAAAATATCTAGCGAGAGATGTTTTTAAAATGTTTACATACAGTAAATGTTAACCAGGTGTTTTCACACTAACATGTACAGACTAAAATATTTGGGGGAAACATTTTTGAGTTGCTGTGTAGTCTGGAAAGCCACTGGTTGTCCTTTTAATGTACAGCGTAAATCTGTCACAGGAACCTAGATTTAAACCTCGAGTACCAGTTCTAACGAGACTGCCAGTCACCAGAACTGGACAACATTTTCTATAGCTTTTTGATGCTACACCATTGCCATATAACGATCTCTAAATGTCTTAACAAGATACGTTTTGACTTGCAAATTTACCAGAGAAGTGGGGATACAGATTATATAGCTTATATATTTATAAATCTGTTTTTTAAAAAAGCTAAACAACACAACTTCACCTTCAGAACTGCATTCATCAGTGGTGAGCGGGTAAGTAAACCCTTTTGCCCTTGCAGAGAATCAGATAGCCCAGGCCTGTTCGACAAATGTGATTGCCCTGGACAGAGAGAGCCTAATGGTCGTCTGTAAAACGGTAGCTATCTTGTTCTTGTGTCATCGATACATATACAGACTATATTAATATCTATTTTTCAGAGGTTGATTTCTTTTTCTCCACAAAGCGCTTGTTAGCAGCTCTGCTGTTTGTGGAAGGAGACTGAGGATCCATGCTGGCACTACATGGCTGTTAAATTCTCCCCCCCCCTCCCCCCGAGCTACCTCCAAACAGTAAGATTAGGAAGGAGGATTTTAGAAGACGAAAGGGAACCCCCCTTACGTGTTTATCCATCTAATTACTGAAGAATCTGGCTCGCGAAAAACAAAAAGGGACTGTTTTCAGAACGGTGACCAGGAGCCTGTAAAGGGCTCACTAAAATGCGCTGCAAAATCCTTCCCCACGAGAGGCAGCTACTTTAGAAACGGTCTGAGAATAGATCCAAAATGAGGGAGGCTGCCTCCAAAGGAGGGACACGCTGCAGCCTGGATTGTTACAGTCGGGAAGAAGTGACGCAGTTGATGTTCACAGCAGTTCTGTGCTTTCATGCAGCTACTGAGCCCCTGCAACTAACTCCCAGCTGAGTTTTATTTTAAAATCTGCTAATGCACCAAGCCTGTAATGCCTTTGCAGCCCAGTGCCACGAGAAAAAACCGGGAGGCTGTCTGGCATTTCAGCATGCAGCTCCAGGTTGTACTCCATATTGTTTGTGAGAGGTGGGGTGGGGTAGTGGTTCGTAATGGCTTCTTCTCTGTAATGCTGTATTCTTGTCAGGTTTGGGGGCAGCAGCACGTCTGTGTCTCCCAGTGTCTAGCGTTGTTTCTATTTCCGATCATTGCAGGGAGGTGACTGCCCGCCCCCCCCTTGGTGAGGCTCGTGGAAAGTGAAGAAGAGAAGTAAGAGGGGGGTTTGTTTTTTAAGGCGCAGGGGGGAAAATGGTTGCCATTTCGTGAAAGCCCTTTGCAGCAGCAGAAGGAAGCGAGCAGGGGCTTGTAATCGGAGATCCTGGCAGGGCTCCAGCTGTTGCCTGCTGTTCTGCTAGGCACTCCCAGGGGGGTTGGGGGGGGGGGCGGGAGGGGGAGGGGAGGCCAGGCCAGGGCTAGGCTGGCAGCTCTCTTAAAGAAACAGGACACTAGCTTGGGGAAGACAAAGCAGGATCGAGTAATGCAGTCAAAGCCCTCCTGGCTATAAATAACACGATTGTTGCTATGAAGATCCTCCAGGTCACTTTTTTTAAAACTTAAAAAAACAATGACCGTAGCACAGCACAGGCATTTGAAAAGCGAGTGCAATACAAAAACAGCCAAATGGCCAGGAAATGGCATGAGGCGCCCTTCTCGCTCTAGAAGGCGGTGTTTTCTTTAAACAGATCAGACGACGGGCTCGCTGTCTGGAGTTCAGATGAATGTAATGGGGTTTATGCTGCTAGCAACGTCTAAGGCTACGTAGAGACCGGGACAAGTCCTGTGATCTTGAGTTCAGCCTTTTAAACCGTCCCCTAGCTCTTAGCCCATTGTTTTTCAAAGTAGGTTTCACTGGATGTTGCTAATCTTCCTCTGTCCTCTTCGGCCCATCAACAGGGTGGGTCCAACGTTGAGATGGGAGGGAGGAGCAGCTGACAGCAGAGCGCATGGCCTGTGCCAGATCAGGTTGCTGGCTGCCCTTGCTTCTCTGCTGACTGCACGGATCTGTCTGTTCATTGTAGATCCTGCGGCCATTGTATTACTTATGGTCTCTGCACCACGCTGTGTACGTGCAGGGGGATCCTTGCCTTTCCAAAAGGAGTTGGAGAGGCCTCTCTCCCTCACTTCTCGCCTATTGTCAGCCTCAACTTTTAGTAAATGGAGGGTCATATTAGTCCATTGATCCATTTCTCTCCACTTACAGAAAGGATCAAGGCGAGAGGCCAGCTCATATTCTGTATTTCTAGAAAAAAAAATCTAGGGCACGATTGAAACTAGTGTAGGAGGTTCGCTCACAAGGAGAATTAACAGATGTCCGTTTTCAGTGCAGTTAAATCCATTATGGGTGGTTTTGAAATGCAAAATGTGTCCGATTAAATAGATTTTCCTACATCTAGCTAAGTATGAGGGTATTCTGGTTGTTTCAGAGTTTATAATACTCATTTTGCTCTTTGGGGAGTTGTTCATTCCACTCCACTCCACTCCATATTAAAATTAGATCAGATAGTGCAACCTGCCTTAATCAACCATCCAAAGGGCCAGCAAAACCCAGTTGTAGAGGTGGCCTTCTCTTAAGGGTAGAAGAAAATCATACTGTGAACCTTTATGGGAGGAAAAAAGGTAAGTGGCTACTTAAGACAGATGCTTGCCTCTTGGAGGTGGGATCCATAGTGCAGGGTTTACTGTACCAGTTTGTCTGTAAAGTTAGTCATTTTCTTGTTTTTTGTAAAAGGTTTGGTATGTGATGAGAAGGTTACGGTAGGGTAGGGTAGGGTTGTGCAAATAAGGCATTGCATTTTCATCTTTTTCACAATAAATATAAGGGTTTATTTTACTCTTAACAGTTGACTATATTTTCATCCATAATCCTTCCACAACCTGAATCAAACTGTTATACTAGAACAAGCAATGAACCTGCGTGTGTGTGTGTGTGTGTGTGTGTGTGTATGTGTATGTATATATATATATGTGTGTGTCTATATGGGATACACAAACAGAAAGAAACTCCCACGTGAAAATGCCTCTAAAACACAAGGCTTACTATTAAAATTAGAAAACTGGCTCCCCTGCCTTCCCTCTCCAAGCCACCTCTCCTCTCTAATTGGGGTGCAGTGGTTCAAAAACATTACTTTTTTTGTTTTTCTTCCCCTGCTTTTCTGGAATCGCTTTGGAGCCATTATGCACTTGAGCCTTCTTGTCCCTTGTATAGTGAAACAGGAAACTATCTGGGCTAATTTCAGAAAGTGGAGTGCATATTTGTATTCAGTAAAATATCTCTTTGTTAGCAACATGTAAAACTCAGAGTGCCCTAACCCATGAAGTCATATTCATGTGCATGGCTCTTGCTCATGCCTGTAGTTCTGATCACTTTAAATAATAAATAGTAAAGATATTTGCATAAACTACTATATAGTTTTTCTTTACCATAAATCCTTGTTAAGATGTTCCTTGACTATTTTTTATTAGACTAGACGTCAAAACCATTTTAATTTACTGAAAGACAATTAAAACCAAACAGCATCCAAATCAAAACAGTGCTGCAGATTATTTTTTACTATAGTAAAACAGTTCTAGATCTTGCACTATATTGTGCAAGCTGAACATATAAGTGATGAATGAGGAAGTGGTCAGTTAATTTTAAGCAACATCTCTCAACTTTCTGGTGCTTGTTTTTTATTTTGAAATGCATATTAAACTATAAGTGTTCAGATATTTTAACAGATGTTAAAACTGAAATTATCACCTCCTTCTCCCCTCGTCCCCCAAAAATGGTTTAATACTGAAGTTCTGTTCTTCAGTTATACCCAACTGTGATTATGGTTTCCAAATAGTAGGTGATCTTGTGTATCAAGGCCCTACTTTTGTGTGTGTTTGCACAACTCTGTCCAAGCACACATCTGTGTAGTTACTTTTCCAGTGCTAATTCCTTTGTGTGCAATTAACCACTTTGCAGCATGCAAAACCATCACCTGTGTCCTCAGGCGGTGGAATCTTACAATCTATGAATTGCCCTAGCAAGTATTGGTGCTAGAAAAGTATGTGTAGAGAGTTGCACGTACACCTCTACCTCGATATAATGCTGTCCTCGGGAGCCAAAAAATCTTACTGTGTTATAGGTGAAACCGCGTTATATTGAACTTGCTTTGATCCACCGGAGTGCGCAGCCCCGCCCCCCCGGAGCACTGCTTTACTGCGTTATATCTCAATTCGTGTTATATCGGGTCGCGTTATATCGAGGTAGCGGTGTATATGCAAGTGAAAGCCAGTGTGATGGAGCACTGAAAACCCGGGCCCAAATGTGCTGCAGTAAGTACCATAAAGTGGGTTGAGGCAGAGATTAGTGGCCTATTTTTCAGAAGTGCTGAGCACCTGCAGCTTTTGATGAATAAGAGGCTACCTAGCACCCCTGAAAATCACATCATATATGTCTGAACTTGGAATTTCCTTGCTTTTGTAAGGTTGTTAAATAGTAAGTGTTTTTAAATGTAGTCTAAAAGTTGTTGAGGCAATCTGAGCGCAGTTATAACTGTAGAGTGGATGGCTTAGCGACCAAGCATCAGGTCTGAAACACTGGGTTATCACTGCATTTTAAATTCCAGAAAGGTCAGCCCAGACTTTCTTTGTATTAGACTGACTCAGTTTTAGTCCTGAGATTTCTGCTCTGTGTGCTCCCTAATGATTCAGTAATGCTCCTTCTCATAGAAACAGGATTTGTTCTTGCCCAACGTATCCCACTGCTTCATTATTGAGCAGCATGCTCTGTGCCAGTCGTCCAAGTGGCTGTCATCTCTAGGATGAGAGACACTATAGAAGCAGATATTTATATGATAAGTTTTGTAGCTACCCTGGTAAACTTTAATTTTGACTGTATTCAGTCTCACGACACTTATACGAGGGTCCTGTACCAGTTTTTTTACAATAGTAAATTAGAAACTAATACAGTAGTACAGTGTCTGTGCAGGCATGTGTAGCTACTCTCATGCGGCTTTGGACACTAGATTAATAGAAGGACAGACGGTATCACTGTGATCATCTAGTCTGACTTCCTGCATAACACAGTCCATAGGACTTCCTGCAGGTAATGACTGCTTCAGGTCCAATAGTTGCGGTTGAACTAGAGTATATCTTTTAGAAAAATATCAAGTCTTGGTTTTAACCTTTCTAGGGTGGAGAATCCATCATACTCCTTGATAAATTGTTTCTGTGATTAATTACCCTCATTTACAAAAAAAATGCAATAGCCCTATGTTATCAAACTTCTGTTTGTAGGTACTTGTACTTCTAGACTGTAATCACATTACCCCTTAACCTTCTTTTGGTCACCTAAATGGATTGAGCTCCTTAAGTCTCTCACTATAAGGCATGTTTACCAATCCTTTAATCAGTCTCATGGCTTTTCTCTGAATTTTCTCCAATTTTTCAACCACCTTCTTGAAATATACACACATGAATTGCTCACAGTATTCCAGTAACAGTGTCCAATACAGAGGTAATATGACTTCTCTACTCCTACTTAATATTCCCATGTTTATAAATCCATGGATCATATTAGCTCTTTTTGGCCACAGCATCGCACTGCAAGCTCATATTCAGATGTTTATCCACAATGCCCCCAAGTTCTTTGAGTTATTGTGTCTCAGAGTCTCCCATCTTGGAGGCATGGCCTGGATTTTTTGTTCCCAGATGTATGTCTTTACGTTTGGCCATAATAAAACACTTGGCTATATTAAAAATATTGTTTGCTTGAGCCCAGTTTACCAAGCAATCCAGATCACTCTGTATCAATGACCTGTCCTCTGCATTATTTACCCACTACCCCACTCTGTCATCTGCATACTTTGTCAGTAACCATTTTATATTTTCTTCCACGTCATTGATAAAAAAATATTTAATAACATAAGGCGAAGAACCAATCCCTGCAGGATCCCACTGGGAACATTCCCACTCATTGATTTCCTGTTAACAATTTACATTTTGAGACCTATCAGTTAGACAGTTTTGAATCCATGTTGATTTTATATCGTTCTAGTTTCTTAATCAAAATGTTGTACGGAGTCAAGTCAAATGCCTTACAGAAGTCTATTACATCAACACTGTTACCTTTATCAACCAAACTTGTAATCTTATCAGAACATTATATAATTTACACTAGAACCTAAAATAGTAAGAATGGGAACGTTCACCAAGGAAGATGGTTTTCCTTTAGAGAGAGAGAGAGAGAGAGAGTGTGTGTGTGTGTGTGTGTGTGTGTGTGTGTGTGTGTGTGCGCCATACAATTTTTAACCTCTGCCAGAGTGGGGCAGAAAAGATGTCTGTAATTTCTCAGCTAAAGTATGCCATCTCTAGATAGGGCAGCCTTTCACCTTTATCCTATCCTGCAATATATTCACTGGGAATATACATATGATCTAGCACAGGGTTTCTCAACCCATGGGTCGGGACCCAAAATTGGGTCACCAGAATGTTTCGAAGGATTACATGGCAACTTCTGTTGCTCCTGTCCCACAGGGCTGAGTGGGATTGCCTCCCTGCTCCAGGTACTGCAACCTCAGGGGGTCCTAGCACCGCTCAGGTTTGGCCCAGCTGTCACGATGACGAGAGTCTGGGTTGGCCAAATTTGAGTGAGTGGCACTGCAACCCCATGATCCAGGTCACAATTCCACTCTCACAAATCTGGTCCAGTCAGGGAGCCGGGGCCAAACCTGAGTGGTGCTGCAACCATGGAGGTTGAAACACCTGGAGTGGAGAGCCAAGTCCAGCCAGCCTCACAGCACAAGAGCTGCAGGAGCTGCCATTGTGGGGCAAGTGCTGGGCAAGCAGGACTCAACCCCCCAGGGATAGGATCTGACTGAAACCACCCCAGGGCCTCCACCCCCTACCCCACCCCAGTCTATTTTCTGGGTCGCAACAGGCCATAAACATTTGCAAATGGGTCCTGAGCCCAAAAAGGTTGAGAACCATTGATCTAGCATGAGACTTGGAACCTTTTATCTATTGTATTGTTTTCACGGTCTTGATACAAGATCTGTGTCCATAGCTAATCACATATGATGGAAAGAACATGTCTGTCGTCAGAAAAAAAATCCATATGACACTTGATGCACATATGATTTTTGTAACGTCAATATATTGGTTATTCATTATACTTTCTGTAATACTAAGCATGAGCAGCACATCAAGACAGTTTTTGGATGCTTTAAAAAATTATAATTTTTGAGCTATAAAAGAATAACAAAGCAAATTCAATTCCTGTCATACCCCAGCTTGTTGCATCTCATTTCATTCACAATTGAAATAGAGCTACTGCTGAAGTGAAATGATTCCTTTTGTGTTTACAGCTGGTAATTGTATAAAGTACTTTGAAACTTTCAAAAGTTGTTAAAAACTGATCAATACTTAGAAGTCATGACATCATTTCAAAATTTTAGCTTAATGCTTCTTGGCCTAAAACTGTCAAGTTTTAAACAAATTACTTCAGTAGTTATGAATTTTGGCATTCATTGAGGTTGTGTTATTGATAGGAAATGAAAGCATACACTATGAGTGGTAAACTACAAACATATATGGATCAAAATACTTGTGTATTGAGGCTTCAATCGCTCAAACTGTCTAGAGACACTATTGTACTTGAGCTGTTTTAACAAGTGTGAACGCAGAGCGTGTGATAATTATAACTGGCTGATGGAAAATGCTGTTAGAAGTTATTTTTAAAAAAAAAAGTTGTGAGCTATTGTCTTTTTTTCTCTTGTGATGACTTTCAAATTTGTTCAGCTTATAAGTGAAACAGTTTTTTCTAACTGCTGCATTGCAAGCTCCACTTGTGATATGAAATCAAGCTGAGTTCTTTCTCCCCCGTATGTTATCGCTATTCCTGATGGTATCCCAGTTTTGATTATTTTTGGACAGGGCAGTTGGAGTGCTCCAGCTGGTTTATTAAGCCAGGGTTTTTCAGTAGAACTGGCTTGGATATGTGGCTGCCTAATATTGGCTGGTCCACTATAGCCCTATTCTGCTGCATAGCACAGCAGCTTACAGTTGCTAAGCAGCTGCAGATTCTTCTTTACCTTAGCTACCAATCAGCTGTTCAGTGGAAGAAACATCAGTTCCCTTTGATCCATTAAGAAGCATAAGCAGCATGAAAACATGAGCAGTGGCCATGGCAAAACTGTTCCTTTTCTGCTGGCTGGTAGGGCCCCTGGCAAAAATACTCGAAGATGAGAGATGAAGGTAAACTTTATGGAGCAGAGGAAGGAAGTGCTGAGGAAAGAGACATTGATGGCAGCGGTGAGGGAGAACTAGCATATGTGCACAATGTAGATTACAAAGAGAGCAGATCTTACACAGAGCAGGGGAACACAGTGAGGGGAAAAGAAATAGGAGAGAGGCCAAGAGCGCAACTCAGAAGGGAAAGAAACAGGAGAGAGAACAGTATACACAGGAGCAAGAAATAAGGCAGGAACTTAAAGGCCTGCAAATGATGGGATAGAAAATATAGGAAGAAGAAAACAGCTTATTTCACCTGCACCCTGTGTAGACACTTATCCCAGTGCAAAGTGGGTGAAAACTGCTACCACATTAGAATAGTACCTTGCATTTATGCACATTTCTTGCTTAATCCTACGTGCATTTTTAACCCTTGCCTTTTATATTTTTTAAAATTTATTATAGCCAAGCCTATTTCCAAATATTTGTTTTTATTTTTAACCCTTTCAGACTACTTTCAGATTGCAAGACAGCTCTAATCCCCGAACTCAAGTAAACTCTCTCCACGCCTCCAGAGAGCTGCGGCCTGCTCATTTTCTCCACTCCCTCCTGAGAGGAGTTGGTGATGATGAGCAGAGCTCACTTTACTTCCCAGCACCTTCCCTGCTGATGAAGTCCTTCCTTTTCTCTCAGTGCAACTCCTCTCTCGACTGATTACTAATATGCTGAGGTAAGACTAGCGGCTATTGGGGTGGGAGCAGGTTTCTGTGACAGGGAAAGTATTACATAAGAATGGCCATACTGGGTCAGACCAAATGTCCATCTAGCCCAGTATCCTGTCTTCTGACAGTAGCCAATGCCAGGTGCCCCAGAGGGAATGAACAGAACAGGTAAACATCAAGTGATCCATCCCCTGTCGCCCATTCCCAGCTTCTGGCAAACAGAGGTTAGGGACACCATCCTGCCCATCCTGGCTAATAGTCATTGATGGACCTGTCCTCCATGAACTTACCTAGTTTTTTTTTTTAACTCTGTTATAGTCTTGGCCTTCACAACATCCTCTGGCAAGGAGTTCCACAGGTTGACTGTGTTGTGTGTGTGTGGGGGGGGGGAACTTGCTTTTGTTTGTTTTTTAAAACTGCTGCCTATTAATTTCATTTGGTTACCCCTAGTTATTGTGTTATGAGAAGGAGTAAATAACCCTTCCTTATTTACTTTCTCCACACAAGTCATGATTTTTATAGACCTCTATCATATCCCCCCTTATTGGTCTCTTTTCCAAGGTGAAAAGTCCCAGTCTCATTAATCTGTCCTCATATGGAAGCCGTTCCATACCCCTAATAATTTTTGTTGCACTTTTCTGAACCTTTTCCAATTCCAGTACATATTTTTTGAGATGGGGCAAACACATCTGCACACAGTATTGCCTGTGCTCCTCCCATTCCAGGTCTCTTTCTCCTGAGAGGACTCTGTAAACCAGCCTCCTGAGGGAGATGCTCTCAAGGACCAGGTATTGGACTACAGGAGGGGGCTGGTGCCACAAAGGACCGGAGGAATCAGTTTGTAGTGCCCAAAAATTATTCCTATCTGACAGCTGTTCAGTTATCCATATTAAATAAGCTGATGATTTGTGCCCATCTCCTAGTGTGTAGTTATTCACATCATAGAAAACAACCACGGCTGGCATTTGTTGGCAGAGAAGTCAAGGACTGAATGGAGAGTAGGGATGTAAAAGGTTAACTGGTAAGCATTAGGCTTACCGTTAAACGACCTTAACCATTAACCTCGGCGGGCCCGCACCAGCTGGAACAACCTGAGCCCCGGCTGCCTTGTGTCTGCCATCCAGAGGGACCCCAGCCCCAGCCGTGCCAGGCCCGCCGGAGCAACCTCGGTTAACCAGTTAAACGATATAATTTTAATTGGTTAACCTTTTTAACCGATATTTACATCCCTAATGGAGAGGTAGCTTGCACTCTCCTCTGTTCAACCCCTCCAGAGCAGAGTTGAGGGACATATTCTGGGGGAGCGTGGAAGGAGGAGAAGCTTCCATAGCTGCTGCCTACGGTGTGCCTTCTCAGTGGACAGTGCGCTTCAGCTTCTAGGGCTGTGAGCACCACCCCTTTCACCAGTGCTAATTCACTCAACACTGAGATTCGGAAAGTCATGTCAGCCACATAAATACCCCTGGCCCACATGATTGACACCCCTGATTTAAGGGATATCAGAGAAAATAACCTGAAGAGGAACAGTATGCATTCCCTATGAATGTCTTCTACCTAGAAAACAGCTAATCTGTGGTTTATGAACCAGATCTGTCCCATCTACGTAAGAGTTGCTGAACATTCCCTGCCTGGTTTTGCTGAGTTGTGCTTCTAGTTTGGCTGTCAGTTCCATTTTCCTGCCACAGACAGTTGTCCAGTTTTCCTTTTTTTAGCCCTTTGAACATTATGGTAGCATTTGGATGGTTTATATGCATAGTTTGCCTAAGTGTTTGCACTGGGTTAGTGCATGAGCCACTTTGAGCCAGATTAAACAGGAACTCTGTTTCCAAGACATGGAAAAGCAGATAGAGTATTTTCTCATTGAAATTTCCTTTTTCCACATTACTTAATATTCTAGAAAATTGTTTTAGCAGCTTTCTGCTGAAAAGAATTGGACAGTGTATTATTTCCTACTTGGCCAAGTAACAATTTAATAATGTTATGGTTTGGGCTAAACCTTATTTAAACTGGTGCGTGTAACAGCCACCTTTCATTCTGGATAAGTGTAAAAAAGTAATTGAGCTCCTTTATGGAACAAAAAAAAAACAACCAACGAGGAGTCCTTGTGGCACCTTAGAAACTAACAAATTTATTTGGGCATAAGCTTTCGTGGGCTAGAACCCACTTCATCAGATGCATGAAGTGAAAAATATAGGAGCAGGTATAAATACATGAAAGTATGGGGGGGTTGCTTTACCAAGTGTGAGGTCAGTCTAACAAGATAAATCAATTAACAGCAGGATACCAAGGGAGGAAATACCACTTCAAAAGAGATAAGAGAGTGGCCCGTTACAGAGAGTTGACAAGAAGGTGTGAGTAACAGTAGGGCGAAATTAGTATTGGGGAAATTAAATTTAGGTTTTGTAATGACCCAACCACTCCCAGTCTTTATTCAGGCCTAATTTGATGGTATCCAGTTTGCAAATTAATTCCAGTTCTGCAGCTTCACGTTGGAGTCTGTTTTTGAATTTTTTTTGTTGAAGAATTGCCACTTTTAGGTCTGTTGTTGAGTGACCAGAGAGATTGAAGTGTTCTCCTACTGTTTTTTGAATGTTATGATTCCTGATGTCAGATTTGTGTCCATTTATTCTTTTGCACAGAGACTGTCGGGTTTGGCCAATGTACATGGCAGAAGAGCATTGCTGGCACATGATAGCATATATCACATTGGTAGATGTGCAGGTGAACGAGTCCCGGATGGTGTGGCTGATGTGGTTAGGTCCTATGATGCTGTTCCTTGAATAGATATGTGGACAGAGTTGGCACCAGGGTTTATAGCAGGGTTTGGTTCCTGGGTTGGTGTTTTTGTTGTGTGGTGTGTAGTTGCTGGTGAGTATTTGCTTCAGGTTGGGGGGCTGTCTGTAGGCGAGGACTGGCCTGTCTCCCAAGGTCTGTGAGTGAGGGATTGTCCTTCAGGATAGGTTGTAGATCCTTGATGATGCGCTGGAGAGGTTTTAGTTGGGGGCTGTAGGTAACGGCTAGTGGCGTTCTGTTACATTCTTTGTTGGGCCTGTCTTGTGACTTCTCGGTACCCTTCTGGCTCTGTCAATCTGTTTCTTAACTTCACCAGGTGGGTATTGCCATTTTAAGAACGCTTGATAGAGATTCTGTAGGTGTTTATCTCTGTTTGAAGGATAGGAGCAAATGCGGTTGTATCTTAGAGCTTGGCTGTAGACAATGGATCATGTAATGTGGTCTGGATGAAAGCTGGAGGCATGTAGGTAAGTATAGCAGTCAGTAGGTTTCCGGTATAGAGTGGTGTAGTGTTTAGGAAGTGGACCTCTTGTGTGGACTGGTCCAGGCTGAGGTTGATGGTAGGGTGAAAATCGTTGAAATCTTGGTGGAATTCCTCAAGGGTCTCTTTCCCATGGGTCCAGATGATGAAGATGTCATCAATGTAGCGCAAGTAGAGTAGGGGCGTAAGGGGACGAGAGCTGAGAAAGCGTTGTTCTAAGTCAGCCATAAAAATGTTGGCGTACTGAGGGGCCATGCGGGTACCCATAGCAGTCCTGCTGACTTGAAGGTATAAATTGTCCCCAAATCTGAAATAGTTGTGGGTGAGGACAAAGTCATAAAGTTCAGCCACCAGGTTTGCCGTGATGGTATCGGGGATGCTATTCCTGATGGCTTGTAGTCCATCTTTGTGTGGAATGTTGGTGTAGAGGGCTTCTACATCCATAGTGGCTAGGATGGTGTTTTCTGGAAGATCAGCAAAGGATTGTAGTTTCCTCAGGAAGTCAGTGGTGTCTCGAAGATAGCTGGGAGTGCTGGGAGTGTAGGGCCTGAGGAGAGAGTCTACATGAAGTACTACCCAAACGTAGGCACAAGGTAGGGCTTGAGTAAAAGCTGAACAATGTGGCCCAAGAGGTTTCTCTGGGGACTGGTATGGCAAAGGCAGGGGGTAGAGCAGTGACTGATGAAGCTGGTTGTGAGAGAAGTAGAGCGACACACCACAGAAACAGACATGGAGAAAGCAGAATGATCTTGAGCATGGCCCTGAGAAAAAGCCTAGAGAACTTTTTGTCTGAGCGATGGTTGAAAGAGGCTTGGAACTGTGAGCAAAGAAACTCTCTCCTGTTTGATTCCTACTGTGCTGAGGGAAACAAGACTTTGACCATTCTTTGTAAATAAACAGGATTCCATAAAAAAAAAACCACCTGTCTCCGTCATCAGTTTCTTCTCCTAACTGAAACAACCTGCAGGACTCTGGAAATTAGGTAACCACTTGGGACAAAAAGAGGTAACAATAACTTGTACTGATCGTGCTTTGCTCTTACATAGTGCCTTTCATGGGTGGAGCTTGAACTGCTTTACAAACATTACAATTCACAGTATCCCATTGACCTATTTTTGTATGCATTTTACAGGTAGCACAAAAGTTAAATGACTTAACTAAATTCATGTAGGCCTAGTTTATACAAATCTGCGCTCTTACTGGTATAGCTAATTTCATTTGTGGGGGGTGGCTTTACTATACCAGTACAAAGCACAGTTTTGCCATTATAGCTGCATCCACACTAGGAATGCTTTGCTGGAATAGTATCCTGATATTCCAAAATCAGTAAGTGCTTAGTGTAGACACAGCCTAGGAGGTTTTTGCTAGTTTAGCTATGCTGGTTGGTGTAACTATCTTGGCAAAATTTTCGTAGTGTAGACAAGGCCATAGAGCGGTGGTGATGCCGACAAAAAAATTGACAATGCTCCTGTGCAGAGACCGCAGCCTAAAATGCTGACCAATACTGTCTCATTATTTACTCATATTCCCCCTTCTGTCTATATATGCATCTGTTGTCTCATGTTATATTTAGATTGTAAGCTGTTTGGGACAGGGACTGTCTCTCTGTTCTGTGTTTTTACTGCACCTTGCACAGTGGGGTCCTGGTCCATGACGAGGGCTCCTGGGTGCTATGGTCATACAAATAATAACAGTAGAGCGGGGAAATGAATTCAGTATCCAAATGTCTGCTCCCTCACTCTAAACACTAGCTCATGCTTCCTGAATGGCATGTGGGAAAGATGTTAAATATAATACACTATTATCTTTCCTAAACAGGCTTCCTCCCTAAAATTAATGTGAAAATATAGCCTACCTTGATGAGAAAACATTCTGTGTGGTAATACAGAAACTAGTTTGCTTTGCCACTCATTGGCAGACAGCATATCAACTTGTCATTTCTCTGGAAGTATAGGATTTGAGGGAAACATTAAGAAACTGTTAAGTTCTTAAGTGTTGCTTAATTACTGAGTCATCAGTGTAGCACGATATTAATATATTCCATGATTAGATTTTTTTTTTTTTAAGACAATGCAAAAATCTGTAAAGTGAAAATTGTAGTCCTGAGGCAGGGGCTTCAGGATTAAATTAGCAATTCAAATTAAAACAAGTTGAGCTATTTACAGGATCAGATTTTTTTTTTTTTATTGGAAGATTATATGAGTCAAACTATATGTTTTTAGAATATTGTTACTCAGAAGAAGAAAATTCTGCCTCAGGACTGGTTGAAAAGAGTCTTGTGACAGTTTACTAAGTTTCTGTTTACCTTCTTAGCACCAGATTTCATTACTGTTGAACTATCAGATTCCAATGGGGCTCTGCACTGAGACAGGGCTATGCCTGAGTGCGTCACATCACAGGGTATTGACATGTATGGGAATTATATGTTCCAGTGTGTGATATACCTATACATGCTCTAAAACATATTTTAATCACATTATTAAAAAGTTGTGCCTGAATATAAAAAAAAAAGACTATTTGGCATCTAATTTCTGGGATAGAATGCTTCCAGTTTCCTCTGCCTTGGCTTGATACCTGCAAAATTTATAAGATGAATTTCAAGTGCTGCAGGGTGGGATTCACAGGTTGCTCATGTTAATTTCAACCTAAATTCTCCGTCCTGGGCCTTCAGAGTAAAGTGGATACAAATAAATGTTTTTAATCAGATTTTTTTATTTAAATTTGTTTTTATTTAAGTGTATTTTTATTTTTAAATATAAACCTGCTTAAACTTAAATTTGAAATTGACAACCTATGTTCAGAGCTAAATTTACTGTAAACTACTAAAATAAAAATTTAAAAATATGCTGCATCAATGACCCCTCTTTGAATTTTAATGAATTAAAGGATGTTACTTTTTAAATTTATATATAGAATTAGGAGGAAACATTTTTAACTTTTGAGATCAACTCCAGCTTTATAAATATGTCACAATATCATGCATCTCATTAAGTGTATCTCTCTCTTTTTTATTTTTATTTTTATTTATATATATATATATATATATATATATATATAAAAAAAAATTACTGTCAGTCTTTACAATGGAGAGAATGCTGCTATTTACATTTTTCGAAATGTAAGTTATTTCAGTTTCTGTTGCACAGAAAAGATTTTGCCTTAATTACTTTTGTTTTCAGTTTAATTAGCAGGTGGAGAGAGAGTTAAGCACCTAAACTTCTGCAAATCTCACTAGGCACCTATCTGGATCTTTAGGTACATATCCATGATGACAGGAAATGATCCATCAGTTCACTATTTACTGTTCATTCTTCCATTGTTTTGCATTTGAAACTGATTTATTAAACATGTTTTGATAAACTTACTTTTTCTTGATATAATCCAGCACATTTAAGGTAGCTTTATTTAATAAAAACATTTTTAAAATGCCATTTTTGTATATTTTAATCAAATTTATATTTCTGTTCAAATGCAGCTTGATACAAATAGAGAGTAAAATTATCTAATAAGAAATGAATCATTCACCATTTTCTAATATAAAAGTAAAAATATAAAGTAAAAATTAAGACTGAATAAATGTATGTTAAGCTACATAATTACTTAAGTATATATGTAAAGATATAGTGCTGTCCTTGTTAGCAAAAAAAAACAACCCCAACACCCCCCCCACCACCACCACCAAATTTGGTACATAGGCAATCAGATGTGTTTTAATTATTATACCAACCAATTAAATAAGTTTATTCTTTAGAAAAATAAAAAGTACAAATGCAAAACAAGATTAAATTCAGTTATTTAAATCAAAGTTTCCTGTTCTGATTTTTAAATCACTTTTATTAACATCAGTCCATGCCATTTGAGTGTATTTACCCTCTGAATTTAGGCAAGCTCTGTCAGCTCAGTGTATGAAAGCACAAGGTCTTTCATACAAAAGCAAAATGCAGTCTGACAAATCAAACCTGCAAATTTTGAATAATAAAAAAAAAAAGAATAAAACTGCAATCATGTGTGTAGCTTTTTATTTTTTGAAACTTAATACTAATAACTAGTAGGTTTTTTGTTGATGTATTTTAATGTTTTTAGTGACTTCAGTACTGCTGAAAAGTATGGGATTGACAGCTCTTGACCACTGAGTTCTCTTATTGATCCACCATAAAGAAATATCCTTGACACTGGCATTAAACTTCCCCACAGGGTCCTAATCATTTGCCTCAACCTTAACATGATGTGCTTTCATTATGTCTTGGGGGCAGAGGAGTTCAATCTTTATGCCCCTTCAATCCCTGTCCTCTGCTGAAACTGTCAATTAGTGCCAGTTGTGATGAGGACACACAATCACTGACTACTGCTCTAAGACCACTAAACTTATCTCTCATTGGGTACCCAAGATTATATAACGACTCTCAGTAGCTACCAGTCTGGGCTAGATTTGAACTGGCAACCCATAAGTGAAAGTCTCTATATCCCAATGCAAAGAACCAAATATATTTTTAAAGCAAAAATCTATTCTTTATTGCCTTTTTATATTAATTACAACAAAATTTTTAAGTGCAATCCTAGCATCCCCTCTCAAATAAAAGGAAGTTCTTCTTCACACAATGCACAGTCAACTTGTGGAACTCCTTGCCTGAGGAGGTTGTGAAGTCTAGACTATAACAGCGTTTAAAAGAGAACTGGATACATTCATGGAGGTTAAGTCCATTAATGGCTATTAGCCAGGATGGGTAAGGAATGGTGTCCCTAGCCTCTGTTTGTCAGAGGGTGGAGATGGATGGCAGGAGAGAGATCACTTGATCATTACCTGTTAGGTTCACTCCCTCTGGGGCACCTGGCATTGGCCACTGTCGGTAGACAGGATACTGGGCTAGATGGACCTTTGGTCTGACCCAGTACAGCCGTTCTTATGCTCCCCACTTAGATTGGTAATATACAAAATTTCTCTATCTTCTGCTATTGTTTTCATTTCATATTATCTACCTAAAAAAAAAATGCTGATTTTTCTTCCCAAGAAAAACACAATAATTCAGGTGGATTGCTGTGTAGTAATATCTGCTTAACGGATTGACTTTAACTGCAGTTTGTAAAGTAGATAAAACATTTTAAAATGATAGGGTTCCAGCATGGTTTTCGTGGAAGTGTGGACAATGTTTTCTCTTTTTCTCCTGATAACTATGTCACCAAATCACAATAGACAGTTCCCCTCTACTAAATACACTACGGCATGGTTTTATGACACCCGCAGGCCAAAAATCCTTGTCCACCTTGGTTAAAGAACCCCTCTTCTAATGTTAATTTTTAAACATGGCTATACCTAGCATCATTTTGCCTCCAGTGTAAA
Source organism: Terrapene triunguis (assembly GCF_002925995.2). Taxonomy (NCBI): domain Eukaryota; kingdom Metazoa; phylum Chordata; order Testudines; family Emydidae; genus Terrapene; species Terrapene triunguis. Next base: position 6,651,300 of record NW_020664585.1, read on the forward strand.
CAGGACCCCAATTTAATGTACAATCTATTTCATTTGTGTCTTGTGGCAAACATAAACCAAGTATCAGTTGATGAAGTGGTGAGCACTGTACATTTAATTTGGTAACCGATATTGGTGGTAATAAAAATGCAATATAGACAAAACATGTACATACCACTATCAGCAGATTCTTGTTTTTCCAGAGTCACTGCATGTGTTTATATGCTTAGTGCTTCACAGTATGTAGTGGATAAGAGTTGAGCTTTAATGTACTGGTGCTAGACTTGTTATATCTGCAATAAATAAATAAATGGGATAAATACTTACAGGTTTTAAAAATCATATTTGCAATTTGTTAATAAAAGGCCAGGCCCTGCTTCCACTGAAGTCAGTGGCAAAACTTCCACTCAGGATCAGACTCATAATACAGGTGTGTGCATTTATCACAACTAGGAAAAATACTTAGCATTTATATACTACTTTATATGTGCAAAACATTGTGCAAACATTAATTTAAAATAATGAATGTAACCAAAATATTGAATGATTCCATTTTTCAAATGTTAGGTTGACTATCTATTACTTTAAAATACTATATCTATCTATATGTTGATGAGAGTAGACTAAATTGCTCATTTGTATTATGTTGAGTCCTGAATCTAAAATGCTTCCCCTAACACAAAGTATTAAAGGGGAAGTTTAGACATATTTTTTGTAAACAATCAAACAAATCCTACCTTGAATTAGTTATTGAATTAAAACTCTACGAATTACAGTAATTCATTCAAGGAACATGAAGAAGCATATTTATGGGTTATAACATATCTGTTGATTTTGAGATGAGTATAAGGGCCTAATCTAGCAAAATGCTGAGCCATTCCTGGGCAGTGCTGAGTTCCTTCAGCTGAAGTCCATACAAGTTGAGTCCCTTACCATCTTGCAGGATCAGACTTTAAGAGCATGTTTAGGTCAGGAATGTTCATAAGGTTTTGTATTATCTTTTGACAGATGTATATACTCTAAATGTTTGTTATATTTTCTCAAAAATAAAATGTTAACATCATATAGGAGTGAGCTCAGATGCCCATTGTCTTTAAATTTTGATTTTACAGCTCCTACCTGGGTATTTATATGCCCCCCCCCCCCACTGTAATATCACCTCCTTTTTCTAATCAGTTCTCTGTATATGAACCAATGTCTTCCTTGAAACATCACTGACTCCAAGGGCATGAGACAATTCACTGGTAGTGAAAGTGTGTTTTGCATGCAGTCTCGAAGGCCATCTAGTGACACAACTATGCAGGAAGAAATGTCAGACCCCATGTGAACTGTAATTTAAAAAAAAAATGAAGTAAAATTGGGGAATGATAAACTCAACAGTTCCGTTGGTGGATTGTTACCCCTTACACAAGTAATATTTCAGAAAGTTTTAGGGGTGAGCCAAATTTCCCAAGGAATTTAGATTTGCAAGGTAAATAGGAGAAGAGTTGAGACACTCTTCACTCAAGAGGGAGCAAGTGGTTCATCTATGCTAGGTATAGGACTTAGTCCCTACAGAGAGTGGGGCCCAATTTTGATCTCAATTACCACATTGTAAATGCAGAGTAACTCCAGTGAAATGCAAGATCGGGGCCATATTTATAATCTTATCCCTTTGGTTCTTATCTTTAAACAGATGCTACTTATGTGTGTACAGTTAAGTCTGTGCATAAACATTTACACAGGGTTTGGTCTATGTAACTGAAATAAACACAATATTAGAGCTAAATTTGATGACAGTAAGGTTAGTATTTTACCAATAACTTTGAACACAGTTGACATTTCCTAATTTAAGACTAGGGCAGCTAAGTACCATGGTGATAGATGCATTAGAAATTAATAAAGTGAGCCACATGAATCTCTGGTGAAATACTGACATAATCTGGAGTTTCATCAAGGATGAACTTGCCTCAGTACGTTACCTTCATTGTCCTAACAGCTGTTCTTTTCGCCTGTGATACCGCATCACTTGCAGCCTGAAAAGGAGTACCTGGTGTGTCAGATATAAATATTTTTGGCTGCTTTTATTTCTGGAGAGAGTAAAAACCATGTTGCTCCTCCAACAAGTGTTTCCTGCAGCTGCCAGAGACTTTAAACAAATAAAATACATGTTTAAAGCCCAAGGAAATGCTCTTGAGAAAAGGTGAGGATGCCAGAACAGTTAGGGGGAGGGCAGGGCTTAGGAACAGTGCAGTGGAGCTCCTGTAAAGGGATGGATATCTGACAGGGGGCTTCTCAATTCACCAGGTGCTTCTGAGTGTAAGTACCTATGTACAAGTCTGTCATACACTGAAGATTCCTATATAAATGGGGTTGATCTCGGTGCAATGTGAGGGGTCTGCATGAAGGTTTCCAGATAGAAGTCCATGGGGGGGGGTCTTAATGCACCCTCTTGTGTGTGTAAAGGGGTCTCAGTTCCCTAAGGCCCCTGGGTGTGTAGGGGAAGGGGGTCTCAATTCCCTAGGGCCCCTGGGTGTAGGGGAGTCTCAGTTCCCATAGGGCCCTTGTGTGTGGGGGGGGTCTCAGTTTCCATAGGGCCCCTGGATGTAGGGGGGGGTCGTCTCAGTTCCCATAGGGCCCCTGTGTGTAAAGGGGTCTCAGTTTCCTAGGGCCCCTGGGTGTATGGGGGGTCTCAGTTCCCTAGGGCCCCTGGGTGTAGGGGGGGGTCTCAGTTCCCATAGGGCCCTTGTGTGTGAGGGAGTCTCAGTTCCCTAGGGCCCTTGTGTGTGTGTGTGTGTGGGGGGGGTCTCAGTTCCCATAAGGCCCCTGGATGTAGGGGGGGGTCTCAGTTCCCTAGGGCCCCTGGGTGTAGGAGGATCTGTGTGTGGGGGGGGGTGCGGGGGTGTCTCAGTGCCCATGGGGCCCCTGTGTGAGGGGGTATGTGGGTGGGGGGTGTCTCAGTGGCTGCACTGAAGGCTCCCGTAGCGACGTCTGCCTACGGGCCGTGAGGCGGAGGCGGGTTTACGGGCAATGGCGCCACCGCGGGGCGGGGTCCGGCTCTGCGGTGTGTGGGGCACCTCCAGGGAGCGGAGCCGAGCCGGGGCTGCTGCGGCTGGCGCAGGCGGCTCGAGCCGAGCGCGTTCCCCTCAGCCAATCCCCGGCGGAGCCGGGAGCGGGGCAGCTCGGCCCCTTCCCCGCCCTCCTCAGCCCGGAGCTCGCGGAGAGCAGCGACCCCCGGCCGCACAGGGAGCCGAGCTGACAGCGATGCCGCCCGCTCCCGCAGGGCTGCTGCTGCTCTAGAGCCGGGACCATCCCCCCGCACTCCGGGGACCCCCGCCCATGGCGGTGCCGAACGGGTCCGTCCCCGGCGGGGGACCCGGGGACCCCAAGAAGAGCGAGAGCCCGCCCGCCCCCTCCGGGAAGAAGGAGCTGAAGATCGTGATCGTGGGGGATGGAGGCTGCGGGAAAACGTCTCTGCTCATGGTGTACGCGAAGGGAGCCTTCCCGGAGGTGAGTGCCGGGGCCTGACCCCCATCCTGCCCCTCCCTGAGGAGCCCCTGCCCGGCAGCCCTCCCGCCCCAGCAGGGGGCAGCCCGCTGGCATCTCCAGGAGCCCCCCCTGCAGCCCACGACAAGAGGGGGCTCTGCCCACCTCCCCCAGGACTACCCCCAAGAGGACGAGCCTAGCCCTCCCCTGGGCCGCCGGGCTCCCCCTCCCCCCACCCAGGGGCTCATTTGCGGAGCTCTTGCCCGGAGGCCGGAGAGATGAGGGGACACTCATGCCCTAGAAGTGGTTCCTCGCTGGCCAGAGCTGCAAGAGCGACAGCAGGTGCCGCGCCGGGCTCGGCGCTAGACGAGGCAGAGGCGCGCGCTGCTGGCGCTAGCGAGAGGCTGGGGAGGTTTGTCATGGGGGTGCAGGGGGTTTCCAGGAAGCGGGGTGGGGGCTTTCTGGAGCCTGTTCAACTCATCGCTAAACCAAGTCGTGGCAGGATGTGCAGGCGACTGGTTTGTACCTGCCTGAGAGAAGCAACTGCCAGGCGGTGGCTGAGCTATTCTGAGTAAATTTGAGAGTTGGTTTTAGACCCCTATCTTGCCAGTTGTGCCTTCAATTTTTTTAAGTTCAAGAATGACTTTCCTTCTGGGCATTTGTAAACAGCCTTATTTTCAGAGACGTCTCTGTATTGAAACCTGTAATGTGAAGATATGGTTGGGGCTTTCTGGTAACACAAAAGGTTTAGGAGGGAGAATACCGGGTATCGGGCTCAGAAAACAGCTGTACCTAGAATATTGGTGGGGAGGTTCAACTAAAGCTTGAAACCTGTAACAGCTGAATCATTCCTTTCTCTTTGTATAGATGCATTTCAGAGAATTAAAACTTGTTGTTAGAGTACATACACCAAATATATGGGAACATAGCCTACAGGAGATGTCAGTGCTGTTTCTAGCCCTTCTGCTCTTTGCCACCTGAAAGTGGACAAGTCATTTTAACCTGTCTGCTTCACCTTCCTCATCAGTAAAATGGGGATAATATCTGTCTACCATAGTTCCTGTAAGGCTTAATTCATTCATGCTTATAAAGTGCTTTGAGATCCCTGGAGTGAAGGGATTACTGAACTGCAAAATAGTATTATCATTTAACTAGAATTGTATTTCCTTTTTTTGACAGAAATATGCACCTTCTGTATTTGAGAAGTATACCACCAGTATTACCGTTGGCAATAAAGAAGTAATTCTGAATTTGTATGACACTGCAGGTAAATCACTTTAAACAAGATCTTGCTTATTTGAAAAATAAATAAGTAAACCAGCACAGCCAATTTTTCTGCAGCACCTGGTAAGGGATTACACAGGGGGACTGACCTTAGGCAAGTAGGAAGCTGGCTGAAATTTTTTTGTGGTATTAATAGCAATACAGCAGATCAATTTTTGCACTACAGAAATGATTTAGTTGATTGTGCTTTTTTATTTGATATATCAAGTATTCTTTAATATTTCAGACATTTGAGGGGATGTTATTTATGTGACCCCTTTTACCAGCAAAATACTAGACATTCACCAAACTAGATTGTTCTTGTTCTCTTTTGGATGTACAGCAGGCTGATATTGGAAAGATTGTAAAACCAAGCAAATTTTCTTTTTGCTTTCAGTTAAGGTACTTTTATTGGTTGTGTTAGAGTTAAAACTACAAGAGGTCAAAACACACAGAACCCTTAAAGAATAAAACAACTTCTATTATCAATTTAGTCATGTCTATGTGACTGCCAGTGAGAAGAACGTCACTAGTCCTAATGAATTTACAGTTTTAGTCATGGCTTTGTTCTTAATAGTGAAGACTATTAAGAAAGTCACCAAATAGCATGCATATCTTGAAGGTATTAAAAATCAAGTGCCCAGAAGCAAAATGTAATGTAATCAACCAGGAAAATACTTTAATCTCCCACCATGTGTGATCAAAACAGTAAAAGGGATTTTTGAAAAAGCCTGTTAGTGTTCAAAATAGAAAGCCCACAATGCTAAATGTATGTTAGAACATTGACAGTTTTTATGGTTTCTTCCCAGGGATGAATGGAATGGTTTGTGTTCAACTTTGTTCATTATAGTTTCTATAGCAATGACTCTCAATTGTCCAACTGTGTTCCAAAAGAGAACCCTAACATTAAGATACACTGTGTCAAATTCTGCTCTGTTACACCAGTTTGAACGAGGAGCAATTCTATTTGGTAAATAATTAAGAGGACAGGTCACTGATTCAGAGCGATCTGGATTGCTTGGTAAACTGGGTGCAGGCAAACAATATGTATTTTAATATGGCTAAATGTAAACGTTTACATCTAGGAACAAAGAATGCAGGCCACACTTACACGATAGGAGACTCTATCCTGGGAAGCAGTGACTCTGAAAAAGATTTGGGTGTCGTGAGAAATAATCTACTGACCACAAGCTTCCAGTGTGTCCAAAACATGACCCAGTGACCAAAAGAGCTAATGCAGTCCTGGTGTGCATAAACAGGAAAATCTCAAGTAGGATTAGAGAGGATATTTTACCTCTGTATTTGGCGCTGGTGCATCCACTGCTGGAATACTGTGCCCTGTTCTGGTGTCCACAATTCAAGAAGGATGTTGATAAATTGGAGAGGGTTCAGAGAAGAGCCACAAAAATGATTAAAAGATTAGAAAACATGCCTTATAGTGATAGCCTCAAGGAGCTCAATCTATTTAGTTTAACAAAGAGAAGGTTAAGGGGTGACCTGGTTACTGTCTATAGGTATCTACATGGGCAACAAATAGTTCATAATGGGCTCTTTAATCTAGCAAAGAACTGTATAACACGATACTGGCTGGAAGTTGAACCGAGACAAACTCAGAGAGCAAATAAGGCGTACATTTATAAAGGTGAGAGTAATTAACCACTGGAACAATTTACCAAAAGTTGTAGTAGGTTTACCACCACTGACAATTTTGGATTGGATGTTTTTCTAAAAGGTATGCTCTAGGAATTATTTTGGGGAAGTTCTATGGCCTGTATTATATTTGAAGTCAGCCTAGATGATCCAGTGTCCCTTCTGGTTGTGGAATCTATTAATTTATGAACGCAGTGCAGTTACTCCAAATTTACATCAGTTTAACTTACAGCTGAAATTGGCTGATTAAGCAATTTTTTAATTTTTATATTTAAAAAAATAGTTGGCCTTTTAAATCCATTGTAGGACATCAGAGTAATCTTCTTTCAGCACTATTTTTTATATTAAATGATCTTTGCGGTGAACCTTTTGTCTAGTACAGTAGGATCTTGATTACCCACATTTTCCTAATAAATTGCCAGTATGTCTCCCTATTTTTTTTGACACACTTGCTCTTGAATCCAGTGACACAGATAATCTGGATCCTACCATACACTAGTTTGGAGTTTTTTTTAAGTTCAGGAAAGAACGGTGTGAAATCTACTATGCATAACCAATGTCTGGAACTTGTTAATGTAGAATTTTGGGGTGCAAATACTGTGTCACTTATTTTTTGTAAACTTGCTGGGTCATATTGACTGTCCTCTGTCAGTGCAGGGTTTTATCTATTAGACAGTTTTCTAGGGTTTTGTCAAGTCTAATTTTAAATGACTCAGTGATGTGTTTTCTACCACGTGTCTTGTGAGACCATTCCAGTTTCTTATGGACTATGTGGCCATGCCCACAAAACACTGTGGTTAAAACTATGATTGTTGCTAGCACAGTTTCAAGCATAGATCCCAATTCTTTACTGCGATCTGCTAGTGTGGATCCTTATCCCAATATGGAGTCCCATTAAAGTCAATGGGGCCTTTTTTGGCGGTTTGGGTCCACACTACCAGATCTCAGTGTTGGACTGGGTTCACACCGTAAAGAATAGATCCTCTTAAATTCACCTTTTTCTGAAGTTGGTAGTTTACTCAGAGTAAAAGTTTATAATATGAGTACATCTTCTAAGGTCCAAACGTGCTCCAAGGGGCTAAACTCCCATTGACTTCTTTGGTTGCAGGATTAGGGCCAAGAATTATGTGTTCTTTCTTGTAAATCTTAATGGTGCAGTACTATGGGGGGAGGGATAGCTCAGTGGTTTGAGCATTGGCCTGCTAAACCCAGCGTTGTGAGTTCAATCTGTGAGGGGGCCACTTAGGGATCTAGGGCAAAATCAGTACTTGGTCCTGCTAGTGAAGGCAGGGGGCTGGACTCGATGACCTTTCGGGGTCCCTTCCAGTTCTATGAGATAGGTATATCTTTATATTATTATTATTAAAAGTGGGCTTAAGAGAGCATTTAACTGGAACAGAACACTATCAAAGGATGGGGTTTGTCCTTCTGCTACATAAGTGCTGAGGAATTCATTTTCAGGACACGAGATGTTGGTACAGGATCAATGTTCCAGTACAGTGACTTTATTTCTATCATATCACATGACTTAGGTATATTAAATCACTTTGCCAGATGAATGTTGATGCACTAATGTGGCAGTTACGTATGGTAGCATTATTGAATTACTGCATTCCCATTGGGCTAGAGAAAAGCCCTCGTGTGTGCTATAGCCTAATGGAGACCAGTTTTGTCATAAAAGTATCTATCTTAAAAGCACATTATATTGGCTGCAGTTTATTAATAAATTTCTGATTAGCTGAAATGTTTGGGGTTTTGTTTTAATTTTTTTTAAAGATGAGTCATGCAGCCATCGGACTAGGTGACCCTGTTTCCACTAGCAGAATGGCCTACATTTCCAAAAGTGTCTAATGATTTTTGGTGCTTCCATTTTTCAGTACCCATCATGAGACACCTTATTGCACCAATCACTATGGGGCCTGGTCTATTACTGGGGCCCCTAGGCACTACCATAGTACAAATAGTACTACTACTACTACTAAAAAATAAAGTCCCACATGACCTTATCATGAGCAAACTAGGGAAATATGGTCTAGATGAAATTACTGTAAGGTGGGTGCAAATCTGGTTGAAAGACCCTATTCAAAGATTAGTTATCAATGATTCACCATCAAATTGGGGGGGGGGGGCATATCTCGTGGGATGCTGCAGGAGTCTGTCTTGGGTCCAGTACTATTCAATATTTTCATTATTGACTTGGATAATGGAGTGGAGAACATGCTTATAAAATTGTCAGATGACATAAGCTGGGAGGTGTTGCTAGCAGTTTGGAGGACACGATTAGAATTCAAAATGACCTTGACAAAATGGAGAATAGGTCTGAAATCATCAAGCTGAAATTCAATAAAGACAAGTACAAAGCATGACACTTTGGAAGAAAAAAATCACATGCACAACTATAAAATGAGGAATAACCGGCTAGGCAGTAATACTGCTGAAAAGGATTTGGGGGTCATAGTGGATCACAAACTGAATGAGTCAATGTGATGCAGTTGCAAAAAGAGCTAATATCATTGTGGGATGTAATAACAGGAGTGTTATAAGGTAATAGTCCCGACCACTCAGCGCTGGTGAGGCCTCAGCTGGAGTACTGTGTCCAGTTCTGGGTGCCACACTTTAGAAAAGATGTGGACAAATTGGAGAGAGTCCAGAGGGGAGCAACAAAAACAATAAACGTTTTAGAAAAGCTGACCTATGAGGAAAGGTTAAAAAAAACTGGGCATATTCATCTTGAGAAAAGAAGGCTGAGGGGGGACCTGATAGCAGTCTTCAAATATGTTAAGGGCTGTTAAAAGAGGACAGTGATCAATTGTTCTCCACATCCAGAATGATATTAGCCCAAGAAGTAATCAGCTGAACCTGTAACAAGGGAGATTTAAGTTAGATACAGTTAGAAAGTTTTTCCTAATAAGGATAGTTAAGCACTGGAACAGACTTACAAGGGAGGTTATGGAATCCTCCTCATTGGAGGTTTTTAAGAACATGTTGGACAAACACCTGTCAGGTATGGTCTAGGTATACTAGGTCCAGCCTCAGCACCAGGGAATGGACAAGATGACCTCTCAAGGTCCCTCTCAACCCTACATTTTTATGATTCAGGGGCCTAATTTTCAAAGGGAAGATGCTCCGTATATCTAAGGTATCCCGAGTTGGGCATCCAAAATCACTGGTCACTTTTGCAAATTTAGTCCAATATATTTTATAGTGTCCAGAGCCAATGAAGTTATTCAGTTGTTTCAGATGCTGTGACCCAGGATCCTCTTAGTGCCAACTTGCAAGGGACACACAGGGGGGTGAATAGGAACTACAGGAATCTCCTGGGTCTGGTATATACATTCTGGTTCACCAATGAGTGTCATGTGAGGTCTCAGAAAAATCCCGGTATTACAGTGGTCATCAGTATCATTGCAAAACACACATATGAATGTTGTGTAAGAAGTTACGTATGTACGCTGAAAATTATGTTCTTAAGAGCTATGCGTAGGGACTGGTCATCAGCAATGGTGAAAAACAGGTTTTCTGTCAGACAAGATACGTTTATCTAGGTGTCTGTTTACATGTAAATTATGTGTTGTATCATTCCCAGTGGGGCTCCTCCCACTGGTCTGAACCAAATGCTAAAGAAGGATTGTGAAAACTTCAAAGAGAGAAAAATAACCAGAGGAAGTAAGGAGTGGGGATGGGGGATGACCCTAGTTTGATGTGCACATGAATGGTTAGCTCTAGTACATTTGGGGGACAAAGAAGACATCCTGGCATCCTTCGCCTAGGAAGGACAATGAGTTTGCTTGGCAAGGGGTTGCCAGGCTTGGTTGAAAACACTGGAGAGAACTTTGGTCGAGATAAGCTTCTTTAGACAAGTGGTAAACTTGTTAGTTAAGTTTAGTCTCTAGAAAGAGTGTTGTGATAGATAGATAGAGAGATATATAAATAACCATTTGTTTCCATTATTCTTACTCACTATCACTTGAACTCTGTTCTTTGGTAATAAACTTATTCTTGTTTTCACTATAAATATATCCAAGTGCTGTGGTGTAAAGCAAAATGATCCTGAGCTGAATCTTACAAGCTGGTGTGTACTGTTTCTTTGGGAACAGCAGGCCTGGTAATTCTGTGAGTGTTCAGTGGAAAAAGCGCTGAACTCTGCGGGGAACCTTTGGAGGTCTCCGGGGTTGGTGTGTGCCTATCACTCTCCTGCATAGAGAGAGCAAGGCCTGCGGAGGCCTGGAAGGCAGTGCTCATGTTGCCAGAGCCTGGTGGTTTCAAGGAGCTGATCCACAGCACTTCTGCACACCTAGGGCAGGTGGTAGTGAGGTGCCTCGCAACCCTAGGTGTCCTGGGGAGCACCATAGATGCTTTAGATCATAGCAGCAGTTAAATTATTTTAGCTACTTATATGGCCATTGTTACAACAGTATCTGAGTTTCTCACCATTTTTAATGCATTTTTCCTCAGAACACCCCTGTGAGGCAGGGAAGTACTTTCATTTCCCCATCTGTAAAGAGGAGATAAAACACAGAGAGACTAAGGCCTGGATCCTGAAAGATATTTAGTCTCCTAACTTTCATAAATCAATAGAATTGAGGAGCCTAAGTACCTTTGTGGATCTGGGCCAAGTGACTTGCCCAAGGTCACATAGGAATTTGACCTAATCATTGGATCATGCTTTCTGTCTGACTGCCTCAAAGCCAGTGGAAAGCCCTTTCAATTACTGATTGAACAGTATCTATCACCAGATTTGACTAGCAGTAGATTGAATTAATGCCACTTGAGGTTTACATATTCAAATGTATACATTCTTATTTCCCCCCCCCCATTTAGCTCATATAGCTGTGACATAAAGAATATCAGAGATTATTAAATTATTCTTCTGATGTCAAACCAGGGTTTGTTCAGAATATGAGTCCATGAGAAAATGGAAGTGCTGATATATAAAAGGCATGAAGAATGAATTTTATTAATATTTAAAACATTTGAGGCAAATTTTCCATTTCAATTAAAATTGTAATAAAGCAACTGGTAACTATTTTATGTTCTGTACTAATAGAAACATTTCTGAAAATGTACTATTACTATATTTCACATTTTTATTGCAATAGAACATAGAAGTCCAAACGAGTTAAAGGCCCCATTGTGTATATAGTTAACATTTTTGTCACCAGGGAAGCAGTTGAAACTTAAAGCTGAGGTTGTCAACTAGTGGGTGTTTAACTATGCTTTTGCAATGAGACGTGTTATAAAATTAGTATAACTTATCTGAAGGCAAAAGAACATTGTTTAAAATGTGATTCTTGTAAAATAAACTTACTAAGGTCATGGAAAATCTTGACCAAAAACCATCATATAGTTACAAGTATATGGCATTTATAAGCCCAAGATCTCCCAGATTCTTCTGTTGATAAGAAAATAACAAAGTTTGAAACCTTAATATTGCAAACTGTAATAGGATTGTAGTATGAGATTTCTGACCAGCTCAGTGAAAAGGAAGATAAACTGAGCAGTTGAAGTAATACTTTTAAACATGTTGGAGCTGTTTCATCCCCCAGTAATCTATTTAAACACAAAACAATTGAAATTGTTTCCAGTGAAACAAATCTTTGGGTCTCTAAGAAAGTTATTACATAAATATCGAGGTAGTTTTGGACATTTCTCTTTCACTCTTCATATATAAACAACAGGAGATCATTAGCTATTTTGTCAAGTACAGAATAGTGACCTATATGCAAAACTAGAACGAAACTCTAATAAGAGTTTACATTTCTGTAGTGCTTTTCATTCTGGAGGATCCCAGAACATTTCACAAACTATAAGTCTACAGTACCACAGAAATGCAGCCATCTCTGGGGTGAAGGGCTTCAACCAACTGGCACACCTGACAACAGTGTCAGAGGGGAAACTGGCATGGGATACGGAGTCAAATCTCATTTCTTCAAGAAAGTGCTGTTGGGTCTTCAGTATTCACACAGAGCAAACAGGACTTCAAAGTTGTTTAAGGTCTTGTCCAAGACACCCCCACATATTAAAATTTATATAACTCAATGTATTACCTCAGTAGGATGAAGGGATGAGTTGTGTTAAGCCTGTAGTTTCAAGGACTCTGTATTTCAAACCTGATGTCTAGGTCTCTAAGCCATTCCCTCCCACTTTGTGAGGACATGAACAAGGAGACTATGGAGAAATATTAAAAATAAAAATGGAGGAGAGTTTTAATATATTTCACAGGTTTAATTCAAATTAGGGGAAAATTTTCATTATATATGATCAGTTTAGCAACAACTGGAAATCATGAATTGGAATAAAAGTGGATAGAATAAGAATTTTTCACAGTAGATCTTTTGTATTATTGTGTGCTACTTTCTCTATAATCTTCCTTATCAGAAACATCTCTTGCTGTAGCAGGAAGTTGGTGGTCTGTGTGCTGCAACCCACAAAGAGTTTGCAATACATTGTTTTGCCTGCAAATACATGTTGCATCAGCTTATTCAATTAAAATGCCTCACTGTAAAGTGAGGTAAAGGAATTGAGAGGTAAATTAACTCCTTTCATTTAGCATGTAAAGAATTACAATCCACTGGTGGTAATGCTTTATGTTGTAATTCAGGAGATCTGGGTTTAATTTCTGATGCTGGTCTCCCCCTCCACTGCCATCTCAGGAGGTTAGGTAAGAGCATATTCCGCTCCGGAGGGACGCATGGGAGGGGAGGGTAATGCCTTTTGTCACACATACTGCTCACTGTGGCTGATTAAAAGTGACATTGACAATCTCTAGCTGGAGTCCTTCCAGTCCTACATGACCACAAAGATGGTTGCCACTAAAATCCAAAACCTTCTGATGAGGAGTTTAGAAAAGTGCATGTGTGACCCAAGAACCCCTTAATGGCAATTGGCAACAGGGTTACAAGAATATCTTGATTCTGGCATGTACATTCTAGTTCATCAGAGAATGTAATGTCAGATCTTAAATGAAAAGCAGGATCACACTGGTCATCAATATCATTGTGAAATATATGTACAGATGCTATCTAAGGAGTTATGTATATATACTGAAACTATGTTTTTAAAGTCTGTATCAAGGCAGAAGTGAAAACAGAGTTTCCTCCGGACAGGAGGTAAGAAATGTCTGTCTCTGTCAGGATGTAAATTAAACATTGTAAGCTAACACAATGGATGTCCATTTACATACAAAGTCAAGTTAGCAAGGAGATCTGAAGTCAGCAGGGAAGCAGCACACAGGAAAAATAAGTCTCAGGTGGTTATCCTGGCTGTGTACAAAGCCAATGAACTTTGGGGGCATATTTATGAGGCAAAAAAGACACCCCATTATCCTACACCTAGGAAGTAAATGGGCAGTGCATTTACATTCATGAACATGGGATCTCAGCCAACCTTGGTTGAAGATGCTGTAAAATATTTTGGGGTGAGAAACTTAATCCTCAGATGAATGTCCTTGCTAATGAAGTTTAGTCTCTAGAAAGCATGTTATGATTTTGTTTTATAAGTAACCATTTGTTTCCAATATCCTTACTCACTATCTCCTGAATCTTTAGTCTTTAATGATAAAAACTTTCTTTTGTTTTTACTATCGGTATATCTAAATGGTGTGATCCTGAGCTGGATCATACAAGCTGGTAGGTATATTGTTCCTTTGGAACAGTGGACTTGGTAGTTCTGTGAGTAACCAGTGTCAGGGGCTGGATATCACAGGGGAATGCTTCAAAGGACCTGGGGGGCACATGTTGTTAATCTGCAAGACAAAGTAAAGGGTAGGACTGCACAGAGGAGATTGTTTGAGTGGCTCACAGTCTGGTGGAGTTAGGGAGCTGACACCCAGCCAAGCACAAGACTCCCTCATGCAGGAGCTGGGGGGTAACAAGGTGACTCACAGGGCCCTCCTGGGAAAAAATGTAAGGCTGTAAATATTGTCATATTTAATTTTTGATTCATTTCTGCCAGGAAGAAAGTAAATTTCCCCAAGTTTTCTAAACTGAGTTCTGAAAGTTAGCCTTAGCTAACATACCACAGACTAAACAAAAGATAATTCAGAATTTTTCTTTAACTATAGGGGTTCTCAGTTATGTGATAGAAATGTTCATTTAAATAGGAAATATACCCTTCGTAGCACTATCAATTGCCACCAGCTGCCAGGCTGGAAAGGAGATTATTTTCAATCTTCATGTAGTTAGGATCCTGCATACCACTTCACAGGTCATGCCAACATGCTGCCTCAAATTAGGTATGTCTACATTGCATTCAGAGGTGAGATTACAGCTCAGATAGGCATATCTGTACCAGCTTTAATCTAGCGACCACAGCTAAATATAGCAGTGAAGACATGGTTGCATGTGCTTGCAATGCAAGTGTGTACCCAGAGTCCCAGGTGAGCTTGTACAGCCCATGTGGCCCCATCTTCACTGATATTTTTAGTCATGCTAGCTAAATTAAAGCTAGCACATTTGTACCTACCCACGCTGCAGTCCCATCTTCAACTGCTATGTAGACCGGGGTCGTCAACCTTTCAGAAGTGGTGTGCCGAGTCTTCATTTATTCACTCTAATTTAAGGTTTCGTGTGCCAGTCATACATTTTAATGTTTTTAGAAGGTCTCTTTCTATAAGTCTATAATATATAACTAAACTATTGTTGTATGTAAAGTAAATAAGGTTTTTAAAATGTTTAAGAAGCTTAATTTAAAATTAAATTAAAATGCAGAGCCCCCCGGACTGGTGGCCAGGACCTGGACAGTGTGAGTGCCACTGAAAATCAGTTTGCGTGCTGCCTTTGGTGCCCGTGCCATAGGTTGCCTACCCCTGATGTAGACATACCCAGAGAGAGGAGCACTCTTGCTGGTCAGTTCATAGGATGCCACTGACATTTAGCTTTAAATAAATATTTTTCCCTTGTCTGTCAATTGTAGTCCCATGGGACCTTTTCTAGCCAGAGAATATATTCTAGAAGTAAATAATTAAAATATTTGGAAAAATCTAAAAATAAGTGTAAAGTCCATTATACCGATGGCTTGCATTTTTTCAACATTATTATGAAGTACACAGGCAATACATTTAAAACTGATAAACAGAAATATTTTATCAGACAATATGTAATTAATTCATGAAACTCACTGCCACAAGAAATTAATGAAGAAATGAGTTTAGATTAAAAGAGAATCCTATTTATTTAAATAAGTTACAGTAACACCAGCTAGGATTATAATTTATAAGAGATATAAGCTTTCATGCTTCAGGACAGAATCTAGACATGAATGGACAGGGGTTAGGAAGAAACATCTGTTGTGGGTAGGCTATTGTATAATTGTCTGTTACAGGAGTTTAACGCCTTCCTTTAAAGTCATGTTCTCTGAGACCTGGTCTAAGAATTCTTAGGTGTTGGTCCTCTTTGCATGGACAGCATGTTATAGAATAGAGAAATAGTTCATTTGTAGGAACCTACTGAATAACTACAACAAAGCACAATGGTCATTAAGCTGATTGAAAGTATCAGGATATATTCCCAAGGATCTTGGATGCAAGAGAGAATTTTAATTACGTCCCCATGTAGAGTGCAGGGTGGGTAGTCTATGCAAGCAATCCAAGCTGCTTAGGGCCTCATGCAGACTGAGAAACTCAAACTAGCCCAATTTTCCCTTCTGGCAGCGAGACTGGAGAGAGTGCAACTCGTGGCCTAATTTCCTCCTCTCTTCCTGTCCCCCATCAGACTGAAGCCCCACCTGTTCTGAAGGCCAAGTTGTGACAGCCTGGGCTAGTTGCCATTTCAGGCAAAGGAGCGAGCATGTGTCTTTGGCAAGGAATTAAGCATCTCATGTGAAATTAGCTGTACCAAGTGAAGCACTGTGCAGGCAGCTTCTTAAAGGCACAAAGATGCAGGAAATTAATGCTAAATGGCAATTATTTTACAATACACCTCTACCCGGATAGAACGCGACCCGATAGAACGCGGTAAAGCAGCGCTCCGGGGGGGGCGGGGCGGGGCTGTGCACTCCGGCAGATCAAAGCAAGTTCGATTTAACGCGGTTTCACCTATAACGTGGTAAGATTTTTTGGCTCCCGAGGACAGCGTTATATCAAGGTAGAGGTGTACTGTGGGAAGAGAGATTGAAAATTTTGAAAGAAAAAATATATATAAAAGAACCTTAATGAAATTTTCATACACCAATTTTGACAACACAACAGAGAGAGAAGAATTAAAACGGAGACTGAACACAAGTAATCAAAGGTTTTGTCTGAGCTAAGTGGCCCCTTCTGTTCAGTCCTGCGAGTTTGTTTTATGTCATCTTGCAGAATTTTTGTTTTAAAGCCACAGTGAAGAAAAATTCTGACCACAGCCTGAGTAACCTTACTGAAAAAGGGTGTTCTCACACTACTGTTCTTGCATGTCATCATCCGGATGCAATGGTGAAAGCTGTGAAAGGGCAAGTCTTTGATAAGGTTTTGGATTTTTGTGTGTGTGAGAGGATGATGAGAATTTGGTGTGTCTGCCATTTTGACAATTCTCATCACTGTGTTTGAGGGCAAGAAGAAAGGCATGTATAGCTTAGTTTTTGGATCTAACTGGACCCAGATTAATTAAGGCACCACGGTCCGGTCTCTCAAAATGTTATGTAATGTAATAGCTTCCTGTCAAACCTGGGGCATTGCAAACAGGTTGAAATTTACAATCATCTGATTATTATTCATTGGCCTAAATTAAGAGATTTTACTCCACTTCCTAGAAGACAGTTGTCCATATTACACAGACCACCACCACAACTGAACTTTAATTAGCCCTTGTGTTGACCATCTCGGTAGGAGGACCAAGGAATGAAAGGAGATTGACTAGGAAAATGGAATCTGCCATCCAGAGTTGGATGAAGCAAATTGGTTTAGTTGGATGTCCTTTTCCTTTTCCTAAAATGTCAGAGGAGGTTTTTTGTTTTGGTTAATTAACATTTCCATATTTAAAAAATGTTTGCATCCTAAATAAGTCATATTGGTGTCTGACAAAAGCTTTCAAATATGGAATTACTGGGCCTTGCAGCACCAAGGGGTCTGATGATGTAATCACTAAACCAGGGGTAGACAACCTGCGGCACGTGATCTGATTTTCAGTGGCACTCACACTGCCTGGGTCCTGGCACTGGTCCGGGGGGCTCTGCATTTTAATTTAATTTTAAATTAAACTTCTTAAACATTTTAAAAACCTTATTTACTTTACATACAATAGTTTAGTTATATATTATAGACTTATAGAAAGAGACCTTCTAAAAACGTTGAAATGTATTACTGGCACATGAAACCTTACCTCAGAGTGAATAAATGAAGACTCGGCACACCACTTCTGAAAGGCTGCCGACCCCTGTGCTAAACCGAGGTATCTCAATTGGTGATGCCAGTGAGGTGTTGGCATGGATCCCTTCTGCAGCCAGCTTTCAGGTTGCTGCCTTCAATCTGCTGCACACACAGGATCTTTCCTGAGCCTGATCCCCTCTGCCTCCTGATGTAGTTCTTTTGATTGATCACTCTGGGTAACATGGTGCCCTCTATTAGCTAGATATTGATTTGGGTTGCTGCCCCTCCCAGAGGGCTGTGGCCCAACCCTTTCCCCACACTTGTTCTGGGAGCTGGGGATGGAAGTCATCCAGCAGCTTAGTTACAATATGCACATTTCTGACCTCCTCCTCCAACTTCTTTATGGCAATTAAACACTAAAACATTTGGGGTATGTGTATACTCTACTCATAGGGTGTGATTACAGCTTGAGGAGACATACCAAAGCTAAACCTGTACAAGCCCACTGAGAACCCTGGGCAATTGTTTACGGGGCTACTCGGTGCTGAAGCACTCACTGCTACAGCTTCAACCTAGCTTGATTAAAGCTAGCTCGGGTATGTCTATGCGAATACAGTATAAACAAACCCTTAGTTCCATCATTCCTTCTTTCACACAGGTTTTGTTATTTTGCTTTTTACAAAAAAGAGAAAGCACAATAGCTCAGACAATAGGATTTCACATATGGGCAAACATTTCCTATTGCACTATTCTATGTATATATCTACCACAACATAAGTGCTAAAGTATCTATATTTGCAATAGAGAGAACTTGAAAGTGTCCTTCTTCCAATGTTGTTTAAGATGTCAGTTTCAGCCTGCTAAAGTTATAACACAACTGTTTTTAAGAACAACGCTGTAGCTGTTAATTTTGGCAGAGTTGAAGAGAAACAAATAAGCGCACACTGGAATCAGATCATGTTATATTTCCATAAACCATGTCCTTTCTAGCCTTCCCATTATGGTGTGTGTATTTTAGCTTTTGCTATGCTCTGTATTTGCCATTCCTGAGGTGTATGAAATACTTAAGAAAAAACGTGTTATGCCTGTGTAAATCTAGATTTCCTCATGTCTTTATCTGGTTATCTTAGTCTACAATTAAAAATAAATACCTGGTTCTTCTCAACCCACCCTCAACTTTGACTGTGAAGATGAAGCCATGTGATGTCATATCTATCTGTTCTGTTTCTCGTTATGGCACATCAGTTTCATTTACACCATCAAAAGCAGCTCTTTTGAGATCCCTGGCATGTTCATCAGACTAAGTGTTTTTGCTCTGTTCCAACTTGGGCCAGGTCATCATGACTTTGTAAAATGGAACATCCATCAATCTGCTTCACCAATCACAAGTGTTATGGCAAAGTAGCCGCAAATGAGTTGAGAGGCTGGAGTGGTTACTGTGGGTAATTTTATAACTGGCTGCTAGAGGATAGCTTGATTTCATAAAGTTGCCTTTGTGGAGGCTAAGAGTAATAAACGTGAGTGAAAGAAGCACGTGTACAAACACACACATCCCAGCCATATTGCTTTACAACTAATTTCCTTCTCATTTTTTTTCTCCTGAAATTTAATACAACTTTAGATGATCACCTAAGCAAAGCATTACATTACCCCCCCCCAAAAAAAAAGTGGTAAATCTGGTGCAAACAACTAGGTGGATTTCAGAAAATGAGAAGGATTAGAAATACAGTTGTTGCATGTTATATAAACACTGCAGAGCACAATAAATTCCTTAATTGTCTTATTCTGGGATTAAAAATTTAAGGGCCCAATTCTGCACTGTTTTGGAGCGTCTCCTCTGAAATACTAAATGCTCTTAACTCCACTGAAATTAAGGGCTCTTGGCACCATCTAGAATTGGGTCCTAACCCACCACCATCCCTTTATGCAAATAGTTGGGAATCCTGTTACCAGCAGGGGTTAAATATTCAGGTGAAAGATTTGAACGCTCTGTAGCGATATTGTTCTTTCTATATCCATGCCCTTCTTGATAGCACCATACTTTAGAGTCAAGCATTTTGAGTACAATAAGAAGTGCAGGGCTTTGTGTTGAATACCATGATACAACAGCTGTATATTAGAAAGTATGTTGAGATAATGGTTAGCAGAGGGGTACGCTCTACGTAATTTGTGATCTCCTTTGGGCAGGAATTGCCTCTGTGTTTTTGTATAGTATCAGGCACACATGGTGCTCAGTAAATACATGAAAATAATAATGCAAAAAGGATTGGCATCCCTGACTCACTTCTTGGAAAGTCAAAAACTTCCTGCTGACATACCTGACACAGGGGGCAGCACCCAAGTGGTCATCAGAGTCTTCACTGTCTTCTTAAACATCCGCTGGTGCCTTCTGGAAAACTCTGAAAAACATCCTATTGAAGTATTGGCCTTTGATGAAACAGGATCTTTGATTTCTTAGTTCAACTGCCTCTGGTGCTGATTGGCCACCTCCAGATGCTTGCTCAGTGTGACATCACAATGCTCTGGTTTGAAGGTGACTGGTATGTCATAAATACAGGGAAATAAGCAGACCAGTTTTCTCATGTGAATGTGTGTGAATAGTAAAATGAATTCCCCACGTCAAATTATTCCGAAAAGGAAATTTTTACAAACATTTCCAGGCGGCATCAGCAGCTCTTAAGGCCCATTTCATAGATCAGTTAAGACTGGCTCATGTTGCTGTGTATCTTGTAAAATCAGCTAGCAGCTGGTAGTAGTACTCTTTAGAATTGGGCATGTTGCGCGGTGTAGCTTGGTGAGGCTACGTGCTCACTAATGGATAGCAATCCATCTGAGGGGTGGCAGTTGTCATGCTCATTACCTCACTCCATTCACTGATGTCGGTAAGAGAGGGGCATTTGTTATTTAAGCCTTTTTATTATGCTGCATTCACATCTGGCAAAAAGTAGGCATGCTTCCTGCCCATTGAACCCTGTATGTCAATAAGACCCTTGCCAATTCCACAGTTTTTAATCAGTAATAAGCTTCCAGTCTAGACTCATGCATTTGTCTCTGCTAGTGAATGACAATCCAGCCTTCATGTTTCAGATCCTGCACCATATGGCTTTGTGTCCTGCTTAGTATCAAGTTGCAAAATATTGAACATTTAGACAAAAAAAATCCTTTTGCTTCATACTGAGATTTCACAAGGACTCGATTTTTATAGACCTTTTTACTATCAAGTTGATTCTCTTAAACATATCTTCTTATACATTTTCAAACAAGGAACTCATCCTATTAAGGCCAATGATTTATTAAAAATGTTTACAATCTACGTCATTACTGTTTTTAAGACAAGACATACTGCAGGCAATGGGAATGCATTTTAAAATATCTGTATTGGAATATGGTAAAGAATGAGGTTTTTTATCCAAAGCATTATCACCTTTTTTCCCCCCTGTGTTTCAGGGCAGGAGGATTATGATCGGCTACGACCACTTTCATACCAGAATACAAACATGGTCTTAATTTGTTATGATGTTATGAACCCTACTAGCTATGATAACGTTTTAATTAAGGTAAGAGACCTCATAATTACTTGGCTCATTCATGTTAAATTTACTATGCTATATGGGTAACAATGACTGATTTGTAACAATGCTTTTAGCAGCCCCACTCCCTAAGATAAATGAACAGTGCATTTATTAGTTATCACCACACATCTAGCAATGGGCCTGAGACAAGGTGCTGAGATCTGGATAAGAGTTTCTCCAACATTTATGGGTGTTCAGATTTCGGGATTGGGTTTATGGCCCTCTTAGTTTCAATACAATATAAAAAAAAATACAGAGAAATCAGAAGAGCAAGATCTAATTCTCCAGGAGTACCTCATATAAAGCTTGTCTTCTCTCCCTCTCTTTTTATTCATATATTTTTGTTCTATTGTTATTTGCCCCAAAGAACTCTTACACCTGGCTTTTAACAACACGTAATCCTATTTGTGACCCCCTGCTGCAAGGTTGACTGGGACCCCAGATCCAGAAGGCAGAAAGTTCAAGGTCAATCCCCTTGCTCGAGTTACTAAGAGAAATTTACTATAACTTAGTTTCAGTTCTGTGATTGATTACAGATCTTTAGGCTGAAACATCTAAAGGGAGACTACTGCACCCTTAAGGCTCAAAATGTGACCTACAGCACGTGAAAGTGGTTGTACTCTGATGGAGAATGTCCTCTGGATCATAAATCTTTTTGTTAGTTAAAATCCACAGTTCCATCACTGCCTTAAAAAGAAATCTTATTTTTTACAGAATTTATAAAAAAGTGTTCCACACTCTTGGTTTTCACTCTATTGACTCTTCATCAACACTGTCAGTGTGCGCAGCTATTCTTGCTGCCAGTCTGTATAAATTAGAACAAAATTCTTATTTTCAAAATTTTTTAAGATGGTATTAAACATTGAAGAGTAAAGCGCAAAAAAAAAAAAAAAAGCCCCTCAGTATAATAGCTGTCAGTGTCCCTCTAATCTCTCTAAGTAGCATACACTCCATCTGTTTCAGAATATATGATGGGCTAGCCCTTCACTCTCTTAAAGGGTTTGGAATTTTTTAGTCTGTTTTCTAAGCAATTCTGAAATCAACAACAGTGAGATAACACTAGGTTTGAGTGTAATGGAGGTGAATTTGATTCTAAAGTTAATGATGTATGGTATTGGGTACAGGGGAGACAGAGGTAGGCACCTCTTTATATCTTTGAATTTAGTATTTCTGCTCAGTCTTTGTGATGCTCCAAAGTGAAAGCTTAAGACTAAAAACAGATAAATGAAACTAAGTACAACTGGTCTGGATTCTGATCTTGTACCTGACTTTAGAGGATTTATTCTGGATTTACACTAGTGTAAGTGAGCTCTTTGGGGGCAGGGACCATATCTTACCTACATGATTATACAATACCTGATGCTGATTGGGGCTTTTAGGTGCTTTCATTATATAAATAATCTGTCTAGATGCGGCAGCTGCTCAGCTAAAAAAAAAAAGTTACTTCAATTGGCTATTTTATTGAAAGCTTGCTCGTTATGGGGCTAATCCTGCTTTCTTGAAGTCAATAGCAACATTTCGTTGCTCAGGACAGAAATGTTGGGTGTGCAAGAAATGCAAGTTCATGTCCTAAAGAAACTGCCAGCTTTTCCAAACTGCTCTCTATCTCAATCTTCACTCATGTCCTAAAACACAATGTAGGAGATATAGCAGTGGTTTTCAACCTATTTACCAGTGTGTTCTGTGGGCCGCATCCAATACTACCTGTATGGCGTTGAGGATGTCACATGGGCTGCAGCTGTGTGGTGATTGGACTGCAAGCGGCCCACGGTTTAAGAACCACTGAGATATAGGAAGTCCCATGCAGAGTTAACCCTCCATGAGCAGAGCATAATTTACCTCTGAGTACTTTAAGGAAAGGAGGGGCCCCACATATTTACAGGTCAGGTTGCAGTATATCTATAAATACTCACTTAAACAAATAATATCCTACCCTGTTCCTAGCACTGGATACTTTCTACAGTTTTGTTGTAAATTGAATGCTGATTTTGCTCCTAGGCATTGTCATTTTGATTTTTTTTTTTTTTTAAGCTTACCTAAATGTTTCATTTTCCACCATCAGTGGTATCCTGAAGTAAGTCACTTCTGCCGGGGAGTCCCTCTAATACTTATCGGCTGCAAAACAGACCTTCGAAAGGACGAAGAACATTTACGTAAGCTCATGTCTTCTGAGCAGGAACCAATCACCTATAACCAGGTAAAGAGGATTGCATTTAAGAGTTCTGTCCTTTGCACGAGCAATAGGCACATTTCCTATAATATGGTATTATTACTCATGAATAGTAAGCACTGCCATGAAAATCTTGACACAAAAAGGAGCATCTCACCTCAAAGGTTACTGATGCTTATTGATGCAAAATTTACCATTCAAGCACCACTTTACAAACATTAACCAAGCCTCACAACACCCATGTTATGTAGGCAAGTATCGCTATCCCCACTTTACAGATGGGGATGATTAGTCAGTGGTGGAGTGACTTGTGCCTTGTCGCACAGGAAGCTTCTACAGAAATGAAACTAGAACCTAGGTCTGCTGATTCCCTGTTCTTTCCTATAACATACGGTCATCCCTCCTGTTACAGGTCACTAAGACAGCAGCAACATTTGAGTATTCTGTATACAAGTTTGGGCAACAGCTTGATGTGTACCAAAATTTTGCAATATTAAAAAAGGAACTATTGCTGCATCGGTGTCAGAAATTACGGTGTTCTTTCCAGTCAGTCAGAAACGAAAATGTTCATCTTGTGAAATTCTGCATACTGCCTCCATTGCACTTAGTGACTCTTCACCAATGTCAGGCATATAGTATTTTATTATTTAGTTCAGCTCAGGTGCTGCCAGGAGCCTTGATACTGTTATTCCCACAAGAAATTGTAGACATTTATGAAAGCTCCTTTCTAAGAAAATCTATCAGTATGGCTTAAAAGGACTGAGGGCGGGTCTGCACTCCAGGGAGATCAACGCTCCTGCAATCGATGCAGCAGGGGTCGATTTAGCAGGATACAGAGCGCTCTCCGGTTGACCTGGTACTTCAGCTCCCCAAGAAGATTAAAATAAGTCGATGGGAGAGCGTCTCCCGTCAATGCAGCGCAGCGAAGACACCGGGATAAGTCGACCTAAGCTATGTCGACTCCAGCTAGATTATTCACGTAGCTGGAGTAGCGTAACTTAGGTCAGCTTATCCTGGTAGTGAAGACAAGCCCCTAGTTCACAAACTTTTCAGACTCTTTACAACAACGTGGCAAACTAAAACTTTCCTACGGGGGGAGATCTTCCTTCAGCTCAAGCTATGGAACTGCTGCTTTGGTCCCTAAATACCCTGGCTTCAGTCCCAGCTTTGAGTGGATTCTTCACAGGCTCCTCTGACATACATAGATACAGTATACATTTCCAGATAGAGGTCAATCACCAAATGGATAACAGGCATATACCAGCAGTTTGTATTGTAGAAACGTAAATATACAGAATTCTTATGGCTATCGGTTAGTAAGAAGCTTCTTTTGGGGGCAGTGTGCTTCAGGATTTCTTGTCTCTTATGCTCCATTTCCTCCTCATTGAATACCCTACCTAAAAAACTGACCCATCCTTCTGGTTGAGTCGTCTTCTGAAACTCATCCACTCTGTTCCTGGCTCAGGCAGATGGGGCCACTCATGCAACACAAGATATTTCTAATGCTAAGAACTGAGTTTGGGATTCAAACACTGATCCCTCCATCTCCGGAGCCTGCTGACATCTGAAAGTGGAGAAATTTTATGTAAAATTGCGCTTGGGTCAATTTGATTGTACTGTAGGCCCAATTTTCAAATATGGGTCCTGACAGACTGGATACACACCTTATTGCTAATTTGAGCCTTCAAGTTTGGGTTTTGGAGGTTCTGTTTAGAGCCTAAACTTTAAAAAAGTTGGGCTTTAACACACAACAAGGTAGGCAACCAAGGAATCTCCACTGCATTGCACTTCCAAGCTGGCTTTTAGATTAAACTTTTAAAAATCAATAAAGTTGTTCTATAAGTGGAGCCTATTAATTTATTATTAAATATGTGTTTTACGGTAGTGCCTAGGACTAATACTACTTATTCCTTAACTCTACAAACAAAAGCATCTGCCTTCTTTTGCCTGACCCCATTGTATAAAGATATCTTCAGAATTATTCACTTCTTCCCACTGTAACTCCAAGAACACTTACGTCTGTTACCTTCCTTTCTTCTAGGGTGAAGCAACTTGTCAGCAGATGAAGGCACAAGCTTATTTGGAGTGCTCAGCCAAGTGTCGAGAAAACATAGAGGATGTTTTTAAAGAAGCAACAAACATTGCACTGAATGCCATGAAAAAAGCTAAGCGCCGAAAAAAGAGGAAACGGTGTTCGATATTATGATGATCCAGACCACTGGGACTATAGAAGAGCTTGTTAAAATCTTGATACGTTTATTACCAATTGTTTATTTTTATAATTTGTCTTTTTTTCAGTACATTTTTATTCCTACTTTGATTTTATTTTTAAAATTTGATTTTGTAATAGTGTGTGCTTTTTGTTGCACCTCATATGAAGATTTCAAAGCGCTTTATCAATATTAGTTTGTGGTAGATGGCTACGTTTATCTGGATTTTGTTCCCGACCGTAAATGACTGTCAGCCAGGTTCCAAATCCACTCTCTTATTTATACACTGACAGTTTGACTGGCAGTCTTTATTGCTCATAGTTTTATTCTAGCACATAGGTGCTGGTAGATCTGGCTCTGATTTATTGGTCTTGTTCACTGCTGAATTGACATGGAAAGGATAGAAATGGCTACTTCTCTCAAAGGAAGAGTGAAGTTAAATCAGAGCAGATGGTCAGATTCAGAGAGGATAAAAATCAAAGTTCTATATTGATGAGTTCTAATTATAATTACAAAGCAACAGCTCTATTAACCATTCTTCTCAGAGTAGCCTCAAGCAACTGCCCCAAACTATGTACTATTCTGCTGCACCTTTATTAGAATGTCCACTTCGTAAAGCAGCTGTTTGAAAATCTATTGTGTGGTCTCTCCAGATTGGATTTATGAAAATAGAAAGTGTTTTACATCCTTCATTATAGTCTACTCAGAAAGCCACTCAGTGCAGATATGATGCATTTTGCTAAATGCTTTACCTCTGGCAGGTAACAGCAGCCCCTATTTTGATACCCAGAGAGAGGATCTAATGTGCAATACAAGCAAAACTTACTTTAAAATAAACAAAAGTGCAATTTATTCAACACCGTGTGCTTGTAGGGTGTGTGGCAAATTGAGCTGTGCTACTTACATGTGTGTTAAGAATTACATGGTGAAATCATCCCTGCTGCTCCACAATGACTATTTTACCTTCAAGGACATCTAGTTAACAATGCATGCAGGTGTCCTAGTTGCTTCCCATTTAAAGTGAAAGGAACCATCCCATTCAAATTAGTACCTGCACTCCAAGGCTTTAAAGTTTTGTGAGAAATTTCTCTGTACATGAGGTTACTACAGCTGAAGATCTTTTTCACAATAATGTGACACTACAGAAATAGCATGTTTTAAATCGATATTTTGCAGCAGAGGTGTTTTTTCTGAAATATGCCATGGTTTGGGCTGTAATATACAGTCCATCCTAGGGGGGAGTAGGTTGTGTTCATAGCATGTCACCAAGTTATTTCTCTGTCTGGGAGGCTTACATTTGCTGTTTTTGCCAGGATTCCTGTTAACAGCCTGAAAAATTCCAAAGGTCAGGTTATTAGGTTAGAAACAGTACATTTCCAGTCTTCTCTTCATTTGGTTGTGAATACAGCTGATAGATCACTCCAAGGTGGATTTTTCTATTTCCTTTGTGTTGTATGCTAATGGGATGCAGAGGTTTTGTTAACTTGGAATTGATCCCAAAACAAGCCTGCAAAAAATCCAAGGACCATTAAGATTCATGGAGGCCTTTACATACCTCCAAGCTTAAAATGGAATAATTTGTAAATCCAAAACAAAACAAGCTTTGGACATTCTACTCCTCTCTAGAGGCAGTATGCTCAGACTGAACATGAAGGGAAGGAGGGAAAACCTCCATTGCTGTATGGAAAAAGCTCTGATTCAGGAACTACATAGCCCTCATTAGGTGGAAAAACATAGTAAGATGTGGATGTGTGTTTTCTTAACAAAGAGGGATAAATTTTTTTTTACTGCAAAGCAAGCTATAGCATATAGGCAAAAATTCAGTATACAGTACTCTAAAAAGCAATGCCTTAGATTGACAAATACAGTGGTACTAATTCTATTTACCTCATCCAGTGCACTAAGTGCCCCATAAACAACTATGTAGGTGAAACCAAACACACAGTCGCTATGCTCTCGAATGAATTGCACACAGGAAAATAATAAGACAAAAAACACCATATCACCTGTGGGTGAACACTTTTCACAAATGAAATTAGAGGCCCAAGTGCTGCAATTACAGCCTTCGGTCAGAGCCATTTTCAGAAGAACATGGTTTTGGAAAACAATGGTAAAGGCAACATTTAAAAGAAGGTCTTGAAACAGCTCTGTGTTGTACTATTTATTTTGTGCGTTTTTCAGGGCTGACCAGATTACCTGATCTCTAGCTGAATATCACCAGGCTTCCTGCAAACAAAGCCAATAACAAAACAACATTTAAACCATTAACTTAAAAAAGTTTGTTCTTTAAATAGTTTTTAAAAAGTGTGCATAGCAGCATGGTACAAATATGGGCAAGTTTCACAGTACACACAGGTTAGCATAGGCCACTGAAAATGTAGTGTTTTAATTAACAGTTTTAGAAATAAACATTAGGTCTGCATTACTGGTTGACCTAAAACATTTTTAAAGTTTTACTAATGTAGTACCTGGAATTTCAGAAATAAAATAATGCTGGATCAAAAAAACCCAACCCAAAAACAAAACAAGAGATGAAGGAACAGAATTACAGTAAATATCACTTTCTCCCTAGACTGGCGTTTGGTTCTGGCAGGTGCATGCCACATTACTGCTGTATATACAAAGGAAAAACACCAAATGTGTTTTGTATTAAATATACTTAAATAATAGGGCTGCAGGCTGGAGAGCAGTGCTTGCATAATACTGTACAGCAGTCTGTGCTGGGAGAGTTCACTTTCTTAGCATAACACGAACAGGATTTCTTCCAAGATTTATTTGCAATATAGCTGCGGTTTACCAGGTTCAGTCTGATAAATTATTTGCTAAGAGTGGAAAGAAGAGAGATCCCACATTTTAGTGTCCACCATTGCAACCCAGTTTCACAGTTTCTTCATTTCGTCTTTGTTTTTCTGAAGCTTAGTGTGCACCACTTTTAAAGTAGTAAGAAAGTTTCCAAGGAAGAGCAGCAGAAATGTGAGAGCCAGTACAAAAACCTGGGGGTGGGGGGAAAAAAAACAACACACAAAAGTGATGATCCATGTGTTAAAAATCTTCCAATTATGACAGCAGTTAGATTTGAAAGGGTTTTTTAAAATGATAAGGAGGTCCTGGCCATAAGTAACACATGCACAACCGCCCCGCCGCTAATATCAGGCAAACTCATTACTTGCCTTAAAAAGTGAGTCACTATATATGAAAGTTGTATACAAAATGACAGGTCTTCCCTTCGACATGGGTTCTATGGAAGGGGTTTATAGACTTTCCATGCAATAGGACAAAGTCTGATATATTGGGTGTTTTCCAGCTCCGACTTCTATTGTCCTATTTTATAACCAACAACATTTGTCCTTAAGATAAGGAGGTAACCAAATCTCATGCCTCAGATTGTACATAGAATTTGGGAAGGACTGTCCTGGTCTTTGCCCCACCACCAGACCTATGATTCTGTTAGCAGTAGTAGGGGCAATGGGCACATATAGAGGGAGAAGATCCTAGTCCAATATACAGAACTCACATGGATTATTCAGTTAACAGGTGTATTTAAATGGGATTTTACAGCCTTTAACAAAGTTTACTACATTTGTACACAGATTATTTTTAAACTACTTCACTGTCTGGGAGATGTCATGGTCCAGTTCAACTACTCTGAAGAAAGTGGGGTTGTTCATGCTTATGCCAGGGCTATATTTAGTCCCAAGCCTCAGCAGATGTAGGAATGTCCATTTATATGAGAGGATCTACATGCATAATAAGATATCAAGCTAACACTGGAGGGTGCGTCCCTCCTTTTTTACTAGGAAATAAAATCTGAATGCTAGATTGTGTGATGGAGCTAGGGCATGGGGCCTGCTGAATTTAAATAAAAAACCAACAAGCAAACAAAAACCAACAGCCCGCCACATGAGATTCCCTGCCCTACTGGGTGTGCAATAACTCCTCTAGATTTCATTTGGATTCACAGATTCAAAGGCCAGAAGGTATCAGAAGGTCTGACCTCCCTGTAGAACACAGGCCAAAGAACTCCCCAAATATTCCTTTTGAAGAAGAGTATATCTTATAGAGAAACGTCCATCTTGATTTAAAGATGGTTAGTGATGGAAAATCCACCATGACTCTTGGCAAATTGTTCCAGTGGTTAATTACTGTCACTAAGAATTTACACCTTATTTCCAATTTCTCTATTTTCAACTTCCAGACAATGGATCATGTTAGACTTTTCTCTGCTAGACTGAAAGCCCATTATCAAATATTTGTTCCCCATGTAAGTACTTATAATCAAGTCACGCCCCCTCAACCGCCTCTTTGTTAAACTAAATATATTGAGCTCTTTGAGTCTATCACTACAAGGCATGTTTTCTAATCCTTTAATTGTTCTCATGGCTCTTCTCTGAACCCGCTCCAATTTATCAACATCCTTCTTGAATTGTGGGCACCAGAACTGGACACAGCCTTCCAGCAGTGGTCACACCAGGGCCAAAAACAGAGGTAAAATATCCTCTGTACACCTATTTGAGATTGCCCTGTTTATACTCCCAGGATTGCATTAGCTTTTTTGGCCACAGAGTCACACTGGGAGTTCATGTTCAGCCGATTATC
Organism: Terrapene triunguis; assembly: GCF_002925995.2. Classification (NCBI taxonomy): domain Eukaryota; kingdom Metazoa; phylum Chordata; order Testudines; family Emydidae; genus Terrapene; species Terrapene triunguis. The sequence goes on from NW_020664585.1 coordinate 6,681,486, forward strand.
CACCAGGATCCCCACATCTTTCAGAGTCACTACTTCCCAGGATAAAGTCCCCCTCACGTAAGTATGGCCTGCCTAATTCTTTGTTCCTAGATGTATACATTTCTATTTAGCCATATCAGAATGCATATTGTTTGCTTGAGCTCATCTTACCAAGCAATTCACATCATTCTATATCAAGATCAATACAAGCAACTGAATTCGAGAAAACATGTACATGTCGTTGGCAATGAGGAACACTAAGTAGAAAAGTGTCAGCATCCTTAAAGATATAGTAATAAAATGGATACTGCCATATTCTTTATAGCTACCTTCTGTTTGGTATTGTATTCAACTGATACAAAGGAAGTTATTCTGACAAATTCTATGTCAATTTTCAGACTAAGGCATTTGGATCAATATGATAACATCAGAGTTCTTGTTTATTGTAAACAGAGTTACCTACCTGCCATTCTTTGCATTCCGTATGCCTAGACAGTTCAAAAAGTGTGATTGCATTATAGAGCTGCCAAAACTAAGAGAAAAGAGAGACCACTTCATTAAAATATAATAAAAATAAAAATGATTGTTAAACAGTTTAGCCTGCTGTAAATTAGCAATTAGCACAGCAAGGGAAGCTACTTGACATGCTGGTGTGTCCTTTGGCAAAAATCTACTGAATTTGGAAGCCACAGCTATGCATGAAGTATGGGTAAGATACTTGTTGCTGACCATGAAGGATTATGTAAAACATTGCATAGATATTTATATTGGAGTCTGGTTCTTCAACAAGTCAGCACATTAACGTGACTCAGGCTTTTCATGCACAAGTGCATTCTATTGTATGATGTTCGTTTACAGGTGCATTCCCTGTGGGGGAGAGGGCGGATTTAAAAAAAAAAAAAAAAAACAAAACTACAAAACAAAAACAGTAAGATTTAAGGTATCAAAAGAATTAAAATGTTTTAAAGAGTTTGAGATTGTTGTAGGAATTAGTCTTGAATGAACCACAGCAGCAGAGCAACATTGAGCCTCCCTGCTTTTAAAACAAATCAAGAATAATCAATTTCTCCCAGGTAGATTTTCCAATTGTAGTTTTATCTACAAGAAGGGAGGAATACTTCTACATTTTAAGTCCCTTTTCTTGTTTAAAATTTTATACTGCACCCAGTATCACCATGTCATTACGTATGTATCCATGGCACATCTTTTGTACCACACGGTACACACTAAGACATGGTCCTGTCCCAGAGAGCTTAGAGTCTAAGGGCCTGAGTCTGCATTCGTTATGAGATTTCAGAGGTTACTCAAGTAAAGGATGGAGGATCGGTGCTTCAATTGGACACGTACAGTACAGGACAAATCTGTAATATACTGGAGAGCTACATGAAGGTCCAATCACAAAGTGGAGTGTAGTTTGTATTTATTGTTTTTAATTACACACTTCTGATGTTGGTGAATTATGGCTGAAATGCTCCATGGAAAATATCTTTAGAAGGTGGAATTTCAGCAAAGCAGAGTGATCAGATGGTATCCAAAGAAAGGGAGGGAACTTTAAGCATGAGGGGCAGCATAAAAGGGGATGTAGCTATGAGTGGGAGGGTACAAAAAGTGCATTTAGGAGCATAAACAGTTGGGGGATGGAGGGGAGAATGAAGGCAGAAATCTAGGTGGTAGAGTCAGGCAGAGCTTTGAAAATGAGGTGCTTGAATTATTACATTGTGATGTACATTGCACAGGTTTTTGGGTTGTTTTTTAAACTTGCTAGCAGCTGGCATAGAGGCAAGGGGATATTTGATCTATGACCCACAACCATTGTGGAAGTAAATAAAATACCCCCAATGCCCCCAACCACCAAATAAAAATGAAGCCAGAGTGGGGGAGGGGGGAAATTTGTCCTCAAAGTAATAAAAGTGGATTCAGGGAGCCTGGAAAACTGCACAGCTGATGGAGAAACCAGGTGACCTGCCACCAAGAGGGACAAACTGTTCCTTACAGTTTTCAGGCAATTTGTTCATGAACGGAGACACTGCCTTCCCATCTGAATAGTTATACCAGGCCAAGAGGGCCTGGTGGTCAGCAATATGAAGATGTAACCTCCACTCCCCCCGCCCCCCCCCACACACACCTTGAATAAACCTCTCCCCCTAAAAGGGGTTAACTGATTTGCATCCTTTTTTAGGGGGAGGGGAAGGGGGGGGCAAACAGAGGACATAGCCTTAGCTTGACCTTGACAGTGCCTTTCATTTACCATGGCCACTCCCAGTGAGCATGGTGTGGGGTGTGAATAAACCTTCTCCAGCCCCTGGGATGGAACCTGGTATTTGTGCTCTATGCACTTAGCCATTGGTTGAACAGATGAGGGGGTTTGCCACAGTGACTTGATGGGCTGCATTATCATCTCATGTACAGGAAAGGCTGAATTAGCTGGGTGCAAAACATCTATCAGCTTGTGAGGATTCTCCTCCACCAGCTCCATTTGAATGCCAAGAGATGCATCCATCCTTTTTAGTAACTTTATAGTCATCCAGAACCGGGAAGGAAGCTTCTGGTAGGAGCGCGTCATCCGGCGATGAGGATGACATATTCAGAGGAGGCAAGGCAGAAGCCTCCCGGGGCTGATCTTGCACTGCTGAGGCAGACTGCTGGCACAAGGCTGATTGGGGAAGTCCAGCCATTCTGTGTCTGGATGCTGTTCTGCACCAACCATTAGTGGTTCCTTGGTATCAGGTGGGAAGCCGCCTTTCTTGACGATCTGCTTCTATGAAGAAGCAGAGATGTTGATCTCGATGCTGGTGGTATTCCCCAAGGCCTCCAATATGGCCAATGAGGTGGCTGACACAGTATCAGAAGCCAGTTATGCCTAGGCCAGGGTTCCCTATCCCTTGATCTGCCCTTGACAGAGCAATTTCTGTGAGAGTAGGAGGCGGCCCTGGACTCTCTGAAGTGGGAAACCTGACTTTGACTATGAGTAAAAATACTCCCAAATCCTAGGTGGTGTGGTACCAGGAGGAGTCCTCGGAGCCCAGGATCTACGTCAAGACTGCAGTACCAGTGGCAGCATTGAAGGCTTCCTAGACAGTGGTACCATGTGATGAGGTGGAGGTGCCATACCCTAGGCCTACTGAGGAGGCCAATGAATGCGGTACCTGGCCTGAGACCGATGGGGCCGTAACAGACCCTGACGTTGGTGCTGATGGCCATCGCACCTGTGATGGTGCCAGAAGAGGATCTTTGACCTGAATCAGTGGCAATGGCAGAGTGGCACCGAAACGGACAGCTGCCCCACCATAAGCAGGGACGACGCATCTACAGCCATCACTCTTGAGATGGCCCATCTCAACGGTCCAGGGGTGCATATAGGAGTCAACAGCTCAGCCCTATGAGAGGGACTGCGAACTAGTACAGGAAATGGCAAGCTGAAGGGCACGCACTATATCTTTGGTACAGAGTGGCCTTCCATTGCAGAGGCGGCCCGTACCCAGGACTTCAAAGAAGTCAGTGTGTTCTTATGCTTCAAAGGACGGGAATGGTCTGTGGTCTTGCGCCTTGAAAATGATGGCCCTGGTGAAGGGGATCTCCTATAGTCTGTCTGCTGGAGAGACCACGGAAGCACTCCTACAAGAGGTGGTCAATGAACTCCCTTGTGCCAAACGAGGGGGTTCCCTGACGCCAGGCAAAGGGCCATGAGAAGTTAGCTAAGGCTCTCTTCTCTCTGCTTCTTGTTCTGGATTGGAAGCCACAGCAGATCAGACACCCATCTCTAATGTGACCCTCACCCAAGCATTTTAAATAGAAAGTCCTCAGGTCACTAATAGGCATTGGTTCATGGCAGCGGAAGCAGGGCTTAAAACCTGGAGACCTTGACATAAGTTCCCCCAGTACCGGGCAAGGCCCAGAATCCTGCTGTAGCCAAAGAAAATTAAATAAGTTAAAAAGAAAAAGGGGAAAAAAAAAAAAAAGAAAAAAAAAAAGGAGGCGAAAGAATAAAAACAGTGAGTACCGCTAAATGAAAAAAGCTAACTATAAGTAACAGTTCACAGGGGAATGAGGCTGGAAAGCCCAGGAGTGCTCTGACTACTAGCCACAGAGGGTAAGAAGAACAAAAGGATGGGTGGGGTGGGTCACGATTTATACCCTGGGCTCAGGGCAGGAGGAAGCCAGTGGACATATGGGGCTGCCTCTAAGGTTACCACTAGGGAAAAAACTCTCTGGCACTGATGCATGAGACATGCATACACCTACATAGCGTAAGGGACATATGCAATCACTAAAAGAGGGGGTTGCCAGGTAACCAAACAGAAGAACTCCAATGGCAAACTCCTCTAATTACAAAGGTTAAAGGGCTTCTTCATGATCTCATACGGAAAAAAAAACCAACCAGATGTATTTTCATTAGAAGAGAGCAAAATCTAGTGACTACAGGTTTCTGGAATAATCTGTGTTAAACTAGTCTTCCTACTTTCAACCATTTCATAACTTCTTTCTAAAAGGGATACTCAATTCCCAGCTCTGGAACACAGTTACCATATGCACTATGTGATCCAAGAGGCAACTTTGTGTTTTGCTACAATTACAGCACTAACAACTCTGAAAATCCCTGGTCTTTGTGTTCAAATAAAACAAAATCAGTGAAATATGTAGGAGCCAGGTTCTCCAACTTACATGCCCAAAGAACAGGAAGGGAAGAAGAAAGGTCAGCCCTCGCCACATCCAAGACTGAAATCCTTCTGTAAAACCAGAACATTAGGAGAGACAAATAAATTAGTACCTACAGGCCCACCACTCTCCTGCACCATCATCTGTTATTACTTTCTATGTCTTCTTCAGATAAGATGTTCAGGACAAGGAGCTCTACATTTTATGTAAACCACCCTGGATGCCTATGGCTATATATAAGATGACAAATAATAAAGATAGAATTTTTACATTTAAGATTACAAAGCCTTCAAAATATCAGTTTAATACGATCCTTTTTGTCCAACATAACAAAAGGGTCATAAATCATTTAGTTTCAGTCTCCTGTTGCTAACACCTACATACTCAAAATGATCAGGGCAGGATAGTGGAATGATGCTGGGAAGGCTTTGAGATAAACTCTGTGGAAGTGAAAACAGGCTGAGAAATCACATTTAAAACTTTAAGTCAATTAGCTGCTGAATGTAAATTAAATGGTTTTTGTAAAACTAAATTAGGGGTTACAAAAACACCCACCTACTGTAAGATCCAAGTGGTTTCTTTTCCCTAATGCACGGAGTCTGTAAAGGCAGCCACTTTGATAATAATATTGTAGGAACTGTACACAGCCTGGAAAACAAAGGAATTATTCATTTTAGTTGAAACTGGACGGGAGAAAACAAAATCATGTTGCAGTGGCTACTCTAACACGAACAGTAAGAAGAGTTAATTCATTATTATCTGCGAACTTAGGCCTGGTCCACACTAAAAAGTTAGGTCGACCCACCTACATGGCTCAGAGGTGTGAAAAATCCATATCCCAGAATGATGTAGTTAAACTGGTCTAACCCCCCCCCCCCCCCCAGTTTAAATAGAATTCTTCAACTGACCTAGTGCTATCAACATAGCTACTGCCTCTCGGTGGCACAGGTAGTGTCTATAGTGAAGCACTATAACAGTCAACTGTAGACAAGCCCTTAGTTTAATACTAATGATATACCTATCTCAGAGCTGGAAGGGACCCTGAAAGGTCATCGAGTCCAGCCCCCTACCTTCACTAGCAGGACCAAGTACTCATTTTGCTCCATCCCTAGGTGGCCCCCTCAAGGATTGAATTCACAACCCTGGGTTTAGCAGGCCAATGCTCAAACCACTGAGCTCTCTCTCTCTCTCCCCCTCCACCCCGCAGGGAACCTTAGTATTTAAGAGGCAGAAGGGTAGAGAATCCATATTTTATTCAAGAATTAACAAGGTAAGATATACTTACTCTGAAAAATTGAAAACGCTAAAAATTGATTGCGAAACATTTGATACATGAGTCCATCTGGCCTGATAGAGAGGGGGGTAAAAAAGAAAAAAGATTCACACTTTTGGTTTAATAAGAAATACAAAAACTAATATAAAGTTCCTTCTCCCTATTTCAGTCAAGTCTGAGCCCATCAGTGAATGACATAAGCAGTTATTCTTGTTATGCAGTGCGGCCCACTAGGCTGCAGATCTCAGCTTGTGGCAAAGCATATGTCAAAGCTTACGATGTCAGTAAATGTCTAAACATCACAACTCTGGGTTGTAGGCAACTTATCTCATTGGGTTTCCCTGGGTTTTTTTCTCTAACTGGGAATGTTGCCTTTTCTTGCTAATTAAATGGCAGTATTCTATAGCCAATGATCAAATCATTAAGCAATATTTGCAAAAAAACAATCAAAATAGGTGTGTGCACCTGAGGGGAGAAGTAATTTTTTTTATTGTTTTAATAAAACCTTTGTTCCTGTGGTTTTAATAAAGAAGTTAAATAGTGACTGAAATAAAAGGATTTTTATATTAAACATATATAAAAAAAGATTATAAGTGAGACTATTTTAATCAAGGTTTTGTTAAATTACACAAAACAACATTCAAATTGTTTGCATGATCACCCTAACCAGGAGATAAAAATTAAACCCAAAACAAAACCACGAGTTTGAATGTTTACTTTTATAATCTGGGTTCAGCAAAATGAAAGTAAAAAACCCAAAGATTTATTGAATATAATTCATGTCATTTATTGTCTATATAGAGAGATTTATCTGCTTGTTCTTTAATATAAATTTCTTAGCTCTTTATATAGAGCAGCAAATCAGGGAGATTCAGACATTTTGCTGCCCCCATTACAGCTACTGAGCTGTTGTTTTAATAGAGCTGTAACTGAACTCTCCAGTAGTTCTATATTTATCATTCCAAATGTCACACCAGAGAAAACATATAAGGCACAAAGCTACAGCAAGTGCTTGGAAAGACACATTTATACCAGGTCACTTTAGACGCGTCTGAGGAGGGTTTAAAACCGTTAATGTAAACCCTCAATGAAAATCTGTCAGCAGAGTAAAGAGAAAACTTACCATGTTAACATTACTCCAGATAGAAATGTGGAGACATAATGATGAGACACCCACCAGCCCTTAATCCTTAAAAAGAAAAAAGAAAAACCAAAACAGGTAATTAAGGAGGACAGTGGGGAGGAAAGTCACAAATATGCACCTTAAATATAAAGCCAGTCTTTCAATATTGAGATGGAACGTGACTGGCATAAACTGGAGAAAGTTATCAGTCTGAGCAGAATGTGCTAAAATAGTTTGGCCAGGTCAGTACTAATCATTTCTTGAGCTAGGATAAAAATCAATCAGTATAAAATAAGTGAGGTTTGAAAACCAGGAACATCACACAGTCTTGAGTCAAAACAATCTACCACTGTGAGATTAATTACATAGTCTATTCAATGTTACTGGGAGGCAAAAGCAGCCATTGTTTTATCTCTACAGTTCACAACTGTAACGGTCAACGAAATTGCAAGAAATACCAAGAAAGCCCACAGTTCCCATTCACTCTCAGTCACAAAAAACACACCAGTGAGCAGCAGACTTAATCCTCCCCAACCAGATTCCATCAGGAGTAACATTCCAATGGCTCTCAATTCTGGGTTCAGACCGTTGGCCTCTCCATTTTCCTCAGCATACATAATGGATATATTTTGTCAGTAATGCTCTCAGAGGTCACTGAACCCCACCCCACATTTTAATTATGTAATAATAGCAGAGAGTAAGTTGAAGTCTGAGTAAGCACCGTTACCTACCTCTCACACACACACACACACACACCCCATCAGCCTAGAGGGAGAATGCCCTCTTCTGGGCACCACCTGCCTAACCAGCAACATCCATGCAAGCCTTAGGCCTGCAAGCTACTTTATTTTAGAGGATGCGATACAAGTGACTGTGTGCAGCAGGAAACAGTGATGTTCAGAGAGAGAACCCACACAGGAAAGGGATGTGATGCTCAGAGGCAGAACCTACCCGCGCACCCCCACACACCTTATTTTTCTAACTGATATTTCACAAGTTGCATCAGCAACACACTACAGGAACTCATCAGGTGAGTGAGTGAGAGGGCATGGCTACACTATACTTCGCTGACAAAAGTTACGGTGGTCTAAAGCCGCCGCAGTTAGGTACATCGCTTGTGCGTGTGCATACTTGGCGCCTTGCACTGGCGCTGCAAGTACTCACCAGGAGTGCTTGTGTCAATGCACACCACAGTGCACCATGAGTAAGTATCCCAGCATGCAACTCACCACCATCCACCGCACTGTCTTTTGGGAAGTTTTGGCAATGCATGGTGGGGCAGAAACAAGTTACACAGGAGACTAGGAGGAAGAGGTCAACTTCCCAGCATCCAACTTTCTCCACCCCACATCATCGCTATCACGTAATTTGTACTACTTTTGAAAGTACCACGAACACACACAGGACTTGTTGCTGTCCAACACGTGTGACAGAAGCATGGAGCCTGCACAGCTCTGCACTCGTCATGAGCACTGCAAGCACAAGACGCACAATCCTCCAGTATTTGCAGAACGACAAGTACCACCGCGGGGAACAGGACAACATCCTGGACGTCAGATTGCTGTGGGACACAGTAAGAACCAATTCAAGATTGTTGGTGGCATTCACAGAACAGGTGCAAATGGTGGAGCACCGCTTCTGGGCCCAACAAATGAGCACTGACTGGTGGAATCACATCATAATGAAGATTTGGGATGATGAGCAGTGGCTTCAAAACTTTCGGATGCACAAGACCACATTCCTGGATCTGTGTGCTGAGTTCAACCCAGCCCTCCAGTGCAGGGACACCACAATGAGAATTGCACTGACAATGGAGAACCGAGTGGCGATCGCACTATAGAAACTTGCAACGCTGGATTGCTGCTGTGAGAAATCATTTTGGAGCTGGAAAATCCACTGGGGGGGGGGGAGGGGAAATCACTGTCATGCAAGTGTGAAGGGCCATTAATAGTCTTCTCTTGGCAACGTGCAGGACAAAAATAGATGGATTTTCAGCAATGAGGTTCCCGAACTGTGGTGGAGCAATGGACAGCATGCATATCCCTATTCTGGCACCACACTCCTTTGCCACAGAGTAATCAACAGAAAGCTCTTTTTCTGTGGTTATGCAAGCTCTCGTGGATCACTGGGGACACTTCACTGACATCAGTGTTGGCTGGTCAGGAAAGGCACATGATGTTTGCACTTTTAAGAACACAGGACTGTTCAGAAAGCTACAGGCAGGGACTTTCCCCACTGGCGGATCACCTTTGGTGATGCTGAAATGCCAATAGTTATCCTGGGGGTCCCAGCCTACCACTTACTCCCCTAGCTCATGAAGCCGTACACCATACACCTCAACAACACCGAGGAAAGATTCAACTACCGGCTCAAGCAGGCGCAAAATGACAGCCGAATGTGCTTTTGGTAGACTGAAGTGATGCTGGTGTTTACTCACAAGATTGGATGTCAGTGAGAAAAATATCAATGGTTACAACTGCCCACTGTGTCCTGCAGAATGTCTGTGATGCAAAGGGAGAAAAGTTGCTGCCAGGGTGGAGGGCACAGGTGGAATGGCTGTCTGCTGAGTTTGAACAGCCAGATACAAGGCTATCAAAAAAGCTCAACACGGAGCTACACAGCACTTAACAAGAGTCACAATAATGTGTTGTGGTGTACTGTGCTCTGCCTGGCCCTGAAGTTTGGGAACCTGTTAAGAACTGTGTGGCACTTGGTGCATTACCAGTGTTGTATTCATAGATGCGCACCTATTACTTTTGTGGTGCAGGCTGTACATTTATGATTATTACACTGTGTTTGAAATATCTCATAGGATCAATGACAAAGTGAACAATCACAAGTAAGTGGGTGCTTTCAGGACTGCCAGCCATTCTCCCAGGATTTATTTTCCAAATAATAATTTTATTGAGTAACAACACTTCAGAAAAAAAATCTGTGAAAGTTAAAAGCAAATATATTACAACCTCAATCAATTTATGGAACAGAGCATAAAGAAGGGGATGGAACATTCATGTACATATTAACTATACATACAGCAACTGTAGCTGAAGTTGTTTGTGTCCAGGATGTCTCCCCGTGTGTAGGGGGTAGGGATGCGTCCCTGATGCCACGTGGAATGTTGAGGGGGTGTAGGGAGTTGCTATACTGGCGTTCTCCATGGACTGCAAAGGGAGATGAGCCTGGGATTGCAGACCCTGTAGGTCCACTAGTGTCTGCAGCATCTGTGTTTGCTGTCGGAGAAGCTCCATTACGTCCTGGTGTTTCTCCCTGGAGTCTGCAATATTCATCCTCCAGGGCCTCTGTTCACGGTCTGACGCAGCTCTGGCTTCCAGGATCTCATTGAAATTGTCATCCTGGGTTGTCTTTTTCTCCTTCTGCCCTCAAGCAGCTGCAGATAAAACAGACAGAGGTGACTATACTGACAACGGTACAACAGAAAGCAAAAGTTAAAGTTCAGAACTCCCTTCCCTTGCTCTCGTAAAGTTTTAAACAAAACATGCTTATTGACCCTTCTGCTTCGGAGTGCTTGTGCATGGCCCCACTCACATGGTGAGTATGGCTGGCCAGGGCTGAGGGAAATGAGGTGGGAATGGCCCACTGAACACTGTCACCACTTTCCACAGGTGATGGTGATTTCAGCTGATCTCTCACTTCTGAGAGTAACAAAGGCACAGACAACACAGTTGCTGCTGGCGTTCCAAAGCCGTCTGGGCCAGTATGCTGCTAACCTGTTTATGAAATGGTGCCTGCCAAAGTTATCACTGACTGGCATGGAAAAGGATCCTTCCTCAGAGGAAGAAATAAGGCTGCCATCCCTAGAAACCTTTCCGAGAAGATTGCAAAGTACCTCCGTGGAAGTTTCATTGAGATCTCTCAGGAGAATTCGAGGGACAACCCCAGGTACATAAACTGCTCCATAAGGAGTCCCCTGCCTAACTCCACAGGGGAATGAAAAGCAGGTGTTACCTGTTGTACCACTAGCTCTTTTAGTACAAATAAAAGAAAGGAAAGTCGATAGCTATGTCCTGCTAAGTTGGGGGCACCATCACTGTAATGGGAAATACATTTACACACTTACCCAAGGTTCTTTCCCCTGTATCAGGTTCACCTGTACTCGACTGCCAGGACTGACTAGATCGTGGAGTCTCAAACAGGTCCTGGCTCACAGCACAGCTCAACAATCTCCCCGCTCACGGTCGCACATCCCCCATCCTCCCTCTTCTCCTCCTCTTCCTCACTGTTCGCACCAGGGGCCAATGACTCAGGCTCCTTGGAGACGTGCAAGATGCTGGTGGGGTTTCCTCCAAGTACAGCATGCAGTTCTTTGTAAGAGTGGCAGGTCTGTGGCTCAGCATCAAGTTGACTATTGGCCTCCCTGGCTTTCTGGTATGCCTGCCACAATTTCTTCGCTTTCGCACAGCACCGCTGCTGCTCCCTGTCAAACCCTTTCTCCTGCATCCCCCATTCAATCTGCTCATAGACGTCCACGTTTCTATGGCTGATTTGTGGCTGTGCCTTGTTTGCTTCTTTACAGTGCATAACAAAGGCCTGAAGTGGTTTGGGGGTTATTTTTATTTAAAAAAAAAAAAAAAAAAAGTAGAAATCCAGGTCATGTCTGCCCTGTTTTCCCTAGAAGACTTTATAGACAACTGGGGAACTGGTAGGATGACATCAGAGATGTCATCAAAGTGAAACCTAGTTCAAAAGAAGTTAAACAATATTTATTCAGACTGTTTTAAAACTCGGAATTAAACAGACAAACAGTCTTGGGAGCAAAGATCTGTGGTAAAGATTTAACATCTCTGCTTCAATTAAAGGCAGGTAAAAGTCACAATCCACATCTGAGACCTCCAGTGATTGCCCATCCAACCAGGGAACACCAACCTTAATGTTCCTGAAATTTAAGACAAAACGAAAGAAAAAAAAAAAAAAACAACAAAAAAAAAAAAAAAAAGACACCTTTGAAATTCTTTATTAGAAAGCATGCCCCATTCCTCCAACCACCATGTGCAGCTGATATTTAAGGGTTAAACCTCTTAATGTAAACCACATGCCATTTGATATCATTAATGGTCTAGAGCAGAGGTTTTCAAATTTTTTTTCTGGTGACCCAGTTGAAGAAAATTGTTGATGCCCACGACCTAATGGAGCTAGGGATGAGAGGCTTGGGGTGTGGGAGGGGCTTAGGGCTGGGGCAGAGGGTTGAGGTGCAGGGGTGAGGACTGCAGGGATGATGGGTTTGGGCTGCAGGAGTGGGGTCTGGGTTTGGGGGGCTCAGGGCTGGGGTGCGGGAGGGGTCAGGGCTCTGGATTGGGATGCAGGCTCTGGGGTGGGGCCAGGGATGAGGCTCTGGGCTTGGGGGGGGTCTCAGGGCTGGGGCAGGCGATTGGGGTGCATGGTTGGGGCGCAGTCTTACCTCAGGCGGCTCTTGGTCAGCGGCACAGTGGGGGTGCGGAGGCAGGCTTCCTGCCTGTCCTGGCACTGCGGACCACGCTGTGCCCTGGAAGCAGCCAGCAGCAGGTCCGGCTCCTAGGTGGAGGCGCGCAAGTGGCTCCACATGGCTCTCGCCGCAGGCACCGCCCCCCACCAGATCCCATTGGCCAGGAACCAGCCAATGGGAGTGCAGAGCAGGTGCTCAGGGCAGGGGCAGCGTGCAAAGCCTTGTGGCGCCCCCCTCACCTTGGAGCCAGACCTGCTGCTGGCCACTTCCGGGGCGCAGTGCAGTGTCAGAACAGGTAGGGACTAGCCTGCCTTAACCAGGCAGCACCGCCGACTGGACTTTTAAACGGCCCGGTCAGCCGTGCTGACCAGAGCCACTGCGACCCAGTGCCTTACATTCCGTGACCCAGTACTGGGTCATGACCTGCAGTTTGAAAACCACTAGTCTAGAGACAACTGCTTTCCTGAAATGAAACTAGAAGCAAAATAGAAGGAGATTTTTTTTTTTTTTTTTTTAAACAGTACTGTGGCTACATTTGTTAATTTTAGGCCAGTATGCTGGTACTTATAAATAATTGTTGCTACAATCCTGTGATTATATTCAGTTTTGTAGCTTCACCTGTAATACGGATTAATCTGGATGAATCATCTCTGAAGACAGCAAGCAATTGTATTAGCTAATTAGGCATGAGTTTCCCCAGAAATGTTTTGTGCACACACCCCTCAACCACCACTCCGTATGGAGATTTCCTGCCTCTCCATTTTTAGTATGTAACAGGAGAAATGACTTTAGTACAAGGCTTTGGAAAAGTGACTGACTGAGATAAATGGCCATAAACTCCTCCCAGTTGGTCATTAAATCCCAGTAAACATTCTGCACCTCATTCATTACTGCTTAATTATATGTATGCTGTGCTGTCAACACAAATCTTTTACCACCACCATTTTATTTGGTTTACTCATGTATTAAGTTCAATTAAGAGGGAGTTTATAAGCCATTTGGTTCCCCAGGGTGGTGTTTATTGGACAAGGATGCACAAGTGAAGTTGAAGTAAAGTGGTTTTGCTTATTCAAAGTGTGGCAAACAAGCCAAATTAGAGAGAGAACTAATTAATACAGCAGTAGTGTGTGTGTGTGTGTGCGCACACGCGTGTGTATTCATTATCAAGATTGTGTGTGTGTTTTCCCTTTCCCTAGTGAGGGCCAATCTACAACGGATGAGTAGCAAAACAGCAGGGGGCCATCAGATCTGACTTCACAAGCAATAATGTGTCTCTGTTACACCAGTGTACATAAGAAATAATGAAGTTAGAGTGACACCAGTGTAAAACTGGTGTGAGAAGAAGGCAGCGACCCAATTATTGTCCTTTCTAGCCAGGCACTTGAGGAATGTGAGTTGGCTGGCTACTAGGACATTGGGAGAGGTCCTGAAATGGCACTAGGTATAACCACTGCTAAAAGTGCATGCAGCACATCTCAGCATTTGCACTGGTTTATTACAGATGTCTTGCGGAATATACACAGGGCTTAAAACAACAAAGTCAGGCAAAAAGTCATCTTGCAGAGTGTTGTTTCATGTCTCATGGAGCTTTTGTTTGTTTTTTAATGGCTACATTTCCTGCCATAAGAAGGGGAATGAAGGACATCCCTAGTTCAAAGGCACTATTAGTAATGCTTCTTTGGAATGCTGTAGGACTCTGAGGATGCAACTACAATTTCCACCACTCAGACGAGGGAATCTGAACATTGAGGGGGAGGGGTCATGACGTCAGGTCCCCTAGAAGTGCAAGGTTATTCCCTACTATGGTTTGACTGAAAAGGACGCTGTCAATTTGATTTATCTTAAATTGACTGATTGTCACCTGTTTTTGTTTTTTTAGGAGGGGGAGGAGGGCAGATTCTGTTTTGTTTTTTTAATTTGCTGCTCTAAATACTATGAAATTATCTTTTTTAAATTCCTTTGAAATAAGATTCAAGAGATTTTTCTGCTCCTCCATTAATGTTTATAAAAGTCTCTTCAGCAAGAGAGACTGACTAACTATAAGGGGAACAGTGAAACTGGCTACTCACAAAGTGCTGTCAAATGCATTAAATAACTAAATTGAAAAACAGAAAAATTTTGATGTGTGTTTTTTCAGTTATAGTAATGTTCCACTTATTAGTAGCATCTAGCACTATAGTTAGGTGTGACTAAGTATATATTTTGGGGAACACTAGCGGTTTTCATGTTGATGATGTAACTTGAATTGGCAATACTGGAAACTTCCAAAGAGCAACTTCAGCTATAAATGAATCTGCAAATAATTTAGGATATTTATATTGAAAGCATACATTTTTAAAGAGGAAACATTAGATAAACAATTTAGACTATGAGGGTATTTAAAGAAATAGTGTTTGGGGGCTTTTGTTTATTTTTAATTTCTAACAGGTGTGTACTATTTTTACCTCTTAAATTATATCCACTTTAACATCCAATTCTCCCCCACTCCTCCTCCACCATTGTAGTTTAGATATATGTTTTGCTACCAATCAAGAAGTGGAAATGTGTTCATTATCTATTTCTGCAACCAGGTAAGTCACATTACAAAATCCAGATCACAGTTAGGCTTCTCTGCATTCTTTTTAGTATGGAATCAGAGTTTCTTCTGTGATTTTAAAAGAAGGGTGAGAGATATTAATGTAGTTCCAAAATTACAAAGATTCTGGAAAGTTACAAAAATATAGTCTTCTCTGTAGGCTTTTCACTAAGATCAAGTGTAGCTTTTGGCTAAGATCAAGTGTCGTCTCAGAGAATGTATACATTATTAAATTATGGGGGAGGCATTTAACATCTGCAGGGAGATGGAATCAGTGATGCAGATGATCTTCAGCTATGTCTTATGCTTACAGTAGTGTCACCTTAGACCAGGGATGGGCAAACTTTTTGGCCCAAGGGCCACATCTAGGTATGGAAATGTATGGCGGGCCATGAATGCTCATGAAATTGGGGGGGTGGAGTGCGGGGGGGGGGGGGGGGAGATGGGGGCTCCCGCTGGGGGTGGGGGCTCTGGGGTGAGGTTGGGGATGAGGGGTTAGAGGTGCAGTAGGGTGCTCTGGGCTGGGATCAAGGGGTTCGGAGGGTGGGAGGGGGATCAGGGTTGGGGCAGGGGGTCGGGGTGCAAGAGGGGGTCAGGGGTGCAGGCTCCAGGCAGCTTACCTCAAGCAGCTCCCAGAAGCCGCAGCATGTCCCCACTCTGGCTCCTACGCAGAGGCGCGGCCAGGTGGCTCTGCGCGCTGCCCTGTCCGCAGGCGCCGCCCCTGCCGCTCCCATTGGTCGCAGTTCCCGGCCAATGGGTGCTGCAGGGATGGCACTTGGAGCGGGGGGCAACGTGCAGAGCCCCTTGGTTGCCCCTAGACATAGGAGCCGGAGCGGGGACATGACACTGCCTCTGGGAGCCGCACAGAGCGGGGCAAGCCCCCAACCCCACTCCCCAGCTGAAGCGCCAGAGCAAGGCAAGCCCTGGACCACGCTCCCTGGCGGGAGCTCGAGGGCCTGATTAAAATGTCTGGAGGGTCGGATGTGGCCCCTGGGCCATAGTTTGCCCACCCCTGCCTTAGACTGAGTTAAAGGTGTGGGAAGGTAGTCAAAGGAAAGTAGAAAATTAAACCATATTTAGACTGTCAATCTTTTGCATTCACAGGAAATCCTGCCAGTTCAGTTTCTATAAAGACAGACTTGCTTATTACTAACTCACTAAAAACTAGCTTATTAATAAAAGCACATTCAGCACTCTGGTGTAAGGGATCAAGGCAGTTTCTTCATAACTTGCCTTTTTTTCTCATCCCCAAGTGAACGTGTGTGTTTGGAAATGGATGTTTAAAAGGGTCAAATAAAAAGGACTGTTCAGCAGGATTTTTATCCTAACCTCACTGGGACTCCAACAAACAAACCATCTTCGCCTTTTTGTTTTAAGTGAATCCTGTGCTTTGAATTACTTTGGAATATCATATGGTACCTTGATCCATTGCTGATGAGAATGCTTTCCCTTATTGTCAATGTGCAGTAATACCACACCAACAGGAAGTTAAACACTTCATCTGTCACCCTATTAAAAAGAGTAAAACAAACAAAAAAGCCTTATTATGATAAATATCCATTTCAAGATTATTCTCCTCCCTACCCCAAGAACAGTGCAAGTGAAAAATAGTTTGTGTGAAACCACAGACCTTAAGGCCCTGATCCTGCAAATCCTTAGGTACATGCTTAATGTTACACATGACTAGTCCTGCTGAAAAACCCCTACACAACCCCTACGTTGTGCCTTTTCTTCAACAACTATGCAAATCTGGGCAGCGGGCGGGGGAGAGAAACAGACTCCGTTACTCTGGGAGACTGGGAAAGTGCTATGTGATAAAAGACTTGGGATCCCAGGCTGATGAGCAAGTGTGTAGAGATGACATTGATTCCATTTGAAGGAGGCAGTTCTCCATAGAAGAAGCAGATGATCCAATTTACACAGGCATTTTCAGGCTAATTCAATAAGCAGATACTATTAGATCTATATAAATCCAATCAACTAATAACACAGTAGAGCACTGTACTCTGTTTTCAAGACCTGAAAAACTCCTCTATTTTGACATCCTAAAGTTTAAAGTCTAGACGACCCTGAGCATTTGTGCATTCCAGGGAATTACATCCTTAACAAATGATGTTGCATTCATGGCAGATTTAAAAGGGAACTTAGCAAAACTTGAACCTGGCCCTCCCGTTAACTATTAAATACAAGAAGTTGCCAGAGACATTTTTTTATATTTACATTTAGAAAGGACGTTTGCTTTGATTTGCACATTCCCCTGCAATGTTTGCAGTCCCAAAATTACAATGCTGTCATAGAACATGACCACCAGCAAGAAAAAAAAAAAAAATCAATGAGTCTACCATTGTCCAAGCTGAGCTAAATACAAAAACAAATGATTAAATAGTAGGGCTGTTGATTAATTGCAGTTAACTCACGCGATTAACTAAAAATAATTAATCGCGATTAATCGCAGTTTTAATCACACGGTTAAACAAGAGACTACCAATTGAAATGTATTAAATATTTTGGATGTTTTTCTACATTTTCATATACATCTTGTATTTGTGTTGTAATTTAAATCAAAGTATATATTTTTATTACAAATATTTGCACTGTAAAAATGATAAACAGAAGAAATTGTGTTTTTCAATTCACCTCATACAAGTATTGTAGTGTAATCTCTTTGACCTGAAAGTGCAACTTACGTAACTGCACTCAAAAACAAAACAATGTAAAACTTCAGAGGCTACAAGTGCATTCAGTCCTACTTCTTGTTCAGCCAATTGCTCAGACAAACAAAAACAAGGAGTCAGGTGGCACCTTAAAGGCTAACAGATTTATTTGGGCATTATTTGATGCATCTGAAGAAGTGGGCTTTTTACCCACAAAAGCTTATGCCCAAATAAATCTTTTAGTCTTTAAGGTGCCACCGGCCTCCTCGTTGTTTTTGTGGATACAGACTAACACGGCTACCCCTCGGATACTCAGACAAACAAGTTTGTTTACATTTACAGGAGATAATGCTGCTCTCTTCACCAGAATGTGAGAGCAAGCATTTGCATGGCACTTTTGTAGCCAGCATTGCAAGGTATTTACGTGCCAGATATGCTAAACATTCGTATGCCCCTTCATACTTTGGCCACCATTCCAAAGGACATGCTTCCACGCTGATGCTCATTAAAAAAGTAATGCGTTAATTAAATTTGTGACTGAACTCCTTGGGGGAGAATTGTATGTCCCCTGCTCTGTTTTACCCGCATTCTGCCATATACTTCATGTTATAGCATTCTCAGACGATGACCCAGCACCTTTCACTGCAGATTTGACAAAATGCAAAGAAGGTACCAATGTGAGATTTGTAAAGATAGCTACAGCACTCGACCCACAATTTAAGAATCTAAAGTGCCTTCCGAAATCTCAGAGGGACGAGGTAGGGAGCATGTTTTCATAAGTCTTAAAAGAGCAACACTCCAATGCAGAAACTACAGAACCCAAACCACCAAAAAAGAAAAAATCAACCTTCTGCTGTTAGCATCTGACTCAGATAATGAAAATGAACATGTGTCGGTCCGCACTGCTTTGGATGTTTTTTGAGCAGAACCAGTCATCAACATGAACGCATGTCCCCTGAATGGTGGGGGAAGCATGCACATCTGGCATGTAAATATCTTGCAACACCAACTACAACAGTACCATCAGAACGCCTGTTCTCACTTTCAGGTGACATCATAAACAAGAAGCGGGCAGCATTATCTCGTGCAAATGTAAACAAACTTGTTTGTCTGAGTGAGTGGCTGAACAAGAAGTAGAACTGAGTGGACTTGCAAGCTCTAAAATTTTACATTGTTTTATTTTTGTACACAATATTTTTGTACGCAGTATTTTTGTACATAATTCTATATTTGTAAGTTCAACTTTCATGATAAAGAGATTGCATTACAGTATTTGTATTAGGTGAATTGAAAAATACTATTTCTTTTGTCTTGTTAGAGTGCAAACACTTGTAATAAAAAATAAATATAAAGTGAGCACCGTACACTTTGTATTCTGTGTTGTAATTGAAATCAATATATTTGAAAAATGTAGAAAACGTCCAAAAATATTTAAATAAATAGTATTCTATTATTGTTTAACAGTGCGATTAATCATGATTAATTTTTTTTAATCGCTTGACAGCCCTATTAAATAGCAAATTTAAAAATTCTTTCAGCTGTAATAATTTATGGTGCAAAGGAAAGGAAATTGGTTTTAAGAGATATGGTGCCTGATCCTCCAAATATTTCCACGTGAATAACTTATGTACATAAATAGCTCCATTGAAGAAATTAGACTACTCATAAGTGTAAGTGTTTTAAGGATCAGCACTATGATTTGTCTTGACAGCACCTCTTAGCTCTGAATTCTGCACTAATCACAATAGAGTTATAACAACTTCCAATACTGAGATGCAGAGAACATAGTGGATTCTAACTAAACATTCAACACTATATTTTTATTTAAAATGTTTAATCAGAAATAAAAGTATTGCCTTACCTGTAATGAAGAATAAACCTGCATGCTACAGCACCAAGTAACAAGATTATTGTCAAATAAAGTTTGAACTTTTCATATTCATCTTTGTAGGCAAACCTGGGATGACAAAATAAAGTAAAAGCATTAATATTTCTGCCATTAAAAACAAGTAAAACATCTACATATTTGTGGTTTTAAAACTGGTTTACATTGTACAAGTAGAGTTCCCATTCTACATACATGTTGTACACTTAACACCCTATCTGTCCAAAGACAAAAAACGTCTTTAATATTCAGAGAGTTTTTTCTTGGGTGCTTTTCTTATCAACTGTCATGGGGGCAGGGGGGCACACATACAAAAACAAGCTTTAAAGTAATCCTGAAGAACATTCCTTCCTCATCTGTCCCCCCACCCCAAAAACAAAACAAAAAAACAACCACCACCCAAAACCACAAAGTAGCCCTCACTGTTCCATTTCCACCCCCCACTGAGAAAATGCAAGCATGGTATAATAGAAGTAAGACCTTTGTACTTATATGGCACCACTGAGAGAGGCTTCACTTTAATAAAGCTCTTTGTTAACATGAATTAATTCAATCTCAAACACCCTGCGAGATAAGTAAATATTATTAGACTTCTTCCTTCTGTATGGCAATAGTGGAACAGTGAAAGCAACCATGTGACTACAGCTGGATCTTAAGGTCTCTTATCCAGTTCAGAGCAGATAGGGTTGCCACCTGAATGGCTGTGACTCCTCCAGGATAAGCAATCATCTGATGTGATGTTGCCAACAGTTTACACCACGCCACAGTCGTAGTCTGGCGATTCCCTCACTTTCCTTCTATGGAGTAAGTATGCATATCTTCCATGTCAGATGCAGATATGGTTTAT
This sequence comes from Terrapene triunguis, assembly GCF_002925995.2. Taxonomy (NCBI): domain Eukaryota; kingdom Metazoa; phylum Chordata; order Testudines; family Emydidae; genus Terrapene; species Terrapene triunguis. The sequence continues at coordinate 6,701,918 of NW_020664585.1, forward strand.
AGCTATATCTATGTGCCGTGGGGAGGAGAAGCCCAGCACTTGCACAGCTGGGGTGTTGCTTCCCCAAGATGTTCTTGCAAGTTTCTGTATGAAGTTGACCCTGGCCTTCATTTTCCTTCATTTTCCTTTTGGTTTGTTCAAGGTGGCGACGGAAGCGGAATGTGCAGTCCAGGGTTATCCAGGATTATGATTGTGCATCAACAGTGACCCACAGAAATTTATATTTAATGTCTTCTTGACCTGCCTATTATTCAAATGGAAAGCTGAGACCATTGTTTGAGGCATTTGGCTTTAACCACCTGGAAACAGATTTCTAAGGCTTTTAAAGTCCTGTTCTAGAACCTTTTCTGAGGCTTCAAATGAGGAAGCCTGGGTAGCCAGTGCAATGTCCACGTACATGAACTTGTAGGAGGATGTTGGTGGAATGTCACTGGTATGTAGGTTGAAAAGTGCTGGAGCTAGAACGGACCCTTCAGGGAGTCTGTTCAGTCTTTGCAGGCTGCTGACAGCATCCCTGAGATACACCGTGAATCATTATTAGACTATTAATTTTATACTTAGATTAAACCGGTTGTGGTGAAGACAGAACCAGAGCTTAGGCACCCCAACTGCCAACATATCACATTTCTACTCAAAACTATAATTATACTTCCAATTCTAGAGTTATACTCTGTCCTCAGTAACACCGGTCCTTAACATAGTCGCACAATAGGGATTCACACAGCGAATACCTTGAAGACAATGGTGTTACAGATGTTTAACTGGCGGTCACAGTCTCGTCTGCAGATTTTTTTATTACTGATGATTAGGTACAAGCCAAAGAGAACCCAGCTTAATTAAAATTTGAAGGGCTAGTTTCAGGACTGGCAGTTAAATATAACTATATTTTCTCCTTTTCTATTTATAAATGGATCAATTTTTTTCTGGAAGCCATTGAGAGCCAATATAGCTGGAATCACACTGCTATTTATACAGTTACAAAAAAAAAAGTCACAATTTATGCTCTTCTCCACTATTAAGTCCATGTGTGTAGCCCCCAAATATTAGACTAGTTGTTTAAAAACAAGTGGTCAGATTGAATTCAGTGGAATTACACCATGGATAAATATGGCACAGTATTTTGAATAGTATATAGCTCTATTGATTGATCTTGCAGGGCCAATACCCTGCTCAAGCGATGGAAAAAAATCATCTATGCCATACTTCAACATCTGTCTTCTACTAACTGGGAAGAACTGTAAAAAAAACCAGAACCAAAAAAACCCACTTACTTTGCCTGATTACTTAGAAGAGTTACATTCACATTTCCCAGCACCAGATTTAAGTACAACCTGAAAGACAAAACAGCCAAAAGACAGATCAGTCCATTTTAATTTAATACAAAAGAACCACTGCCCTGCAGGCTAGATTTAGAGAGATGATCCAATTCCAGTAAGCAATACTATATATTTTGGTCTAAATTTTTAATTATAGCAAGCAAGAGATAAAACTACAGAAATTCGTTTAAAATGCAGATGGTGCCCTAGGAATACATATCAGTGCTCTCTTCAAATTGATCCTCAATATTAGTTGGTGATTGGTTCATTTTTTAAAAATCAACATTTTAATGAGTAAGACAGATAAAAAGTTTCTGGCGGGAGGCCTCTTTACTCTCTGTAATGTTAGGGATCAGGAGAAATTACGAATCAATAGTCAAAAGAATCAGGGGCGTGGAAACTGGATTAATATTTTCACAGCAAGATAGCTACATCTGCAAGAAGCAGCCCATGAATGGCATCCCAGTACTGTTAAGACAGAGTACCACAGATGAGAGCTCTCTTGGTACCAAAGAGCAAAAGCCAATACGATTATACTGTAATATGGGAGTGTTTACATGAATATTCTGAATAATAAAATTCCATGTTAGCCAAGCCTTAGAGCCCATATAGTTTCTTTCAAAAGTGAAATTTACTTCTGATCCATCTTTCCCTCTCCATTTCAATCCTCCTGCAAGCAGGGATGTGATTAAACATCAAATAGTCTATTGTGCTACCTACCATATTACCGTTTCATTTACCTTATACTTTCCTCTCATTCTTTGCAGATATATCTGTTAAATCCTTTTAGAAAAGACACATTGATCTAAATACTCGTAACAGCTTTATATTAGGAAGATTATTTAATAAATACATACCCATTTCTCTTTGGTAAATAGGCTTCCATGTCAAAGAAAACGTTTTGCCTGTCTTTGATCTGGGTGTTAATTTGCTGTATGAGATCAGATTCTTCAGGACTAGACATGTGTTTGCACCTGTGAGGATGGTGAAAACACAGATCCCATTTTACAAAATGTATTTTAAAGGGCATAAAACCAGCTTAAACACGGCAACTTTTTTTTTTTTTTTTTTTTAATAAAGTTTTTTCCTTACCAGCACTTCTAACAGCAAGAGCTTACCTTTAAACTTTGGTTGTTAAAACTGGGGAAAAAAAATTGACTTTCCTCTGTTTACACTCTCTCTTTACTTTTACACTATGTTCAGCTTAAGCAACAGAAAGACTAGTCAATGATTATAACCTAATGTGAAAAGTTCTGATCAATTTCGCTTTTTGTTTCTCAGTTCATTAGCAGGATGCTATATGTTTCGATCCCCAAAAACTGCTAAGTAATGTTATGAATCCCTTTTCAAAAGGAGCTTTTCATTATCTTTAATTTTTTTTAAATATCGTCTTACAGATGTTTTATAAAAGCTTGCTTTTAAAAATTCTAAACTGATCTGAGTATGCTTTTAAACTGAAAAATCTCTATCCAGACCATAAACTTCATAAAAGGCAATCTGAAGAGGAAAAAAAACAAAAAAAACCCCAACAACAAACCCACGCTGTATAGCCTTTCAAAGTGACATCATGCATCCTACAGAGCCCCAAGTGAAAGGATGTTAAACTAATTTAAATTCAAGAGATCGATTTGGTCCCTACACAATTAATGGTACATTAGATGGAGGAAGGCAGGGGAAAAGGACCTTCTGATCAGCTCTTCCTGCAGTGTCTCCTCTATTGAAATCAGCAGCTCTGGGGACAGCAGGTGGTGCCAGTTTAAGCACTGCTGAATACAGACAATATTAGAGCAATAGGAGGGCTTTTCATTAACTGCTTTGTGACTCTAACCTCAATCATACTGCTGCTCAGCACACAAAGTTCTTATGGCTGGAAGGAAGAGATATAAGTGCTGAAACAGTGCAATAATGGATATTTTTAAAAAAATCTCTAAAATAGATTGTCATATGGAGCTCACTGCTTTGTACCAAAGGAGAGAGAATTTGAGGGGGGTGAGGAGGAGGGACAAATTTCATCTCCAAACTATATAGCAAGATGACACTTCTGTGGATTTTTTAAGTTCCTGCCCAGCTCTGCTAAGAGACTATTCCAGTTGCAACTGCCAATGTGTGAACAGATAGGGAACAGCCTGCCAGAGCTCAAAACAAAGGGGAAAAATGCAGATTCCTTCTACTCCTGGGGGAATTCTGCACCACTGTGTATGCACAGAATTTATGTCCCCTGCAGATTTTTTTGCTTCCCCACAGAAAAATTACTTTCTGACAGGGAAGCCACAAGAGCGGTCGGTCGATCCTCCCCAGCAGTGTGTTTCGGGTACCCAGGGCAGCCGGCAGAGAGGTAAATTACTGTGGGGGCATGGGGCGGGGGAAGACCTGGCTGGTGGCTCCTATCCTGTGCCGGGCTTAGCTGCTAGTCCCAGCCAGGCTGGGGAGGACCGGACTTCCTCTTCCTCTGCACGGCATCTGGGGCTGGGACAGACCTATCCCCAGATTTCTCCCCCAGCGGCAGGAAGCTCTGCAAACTCCCCACCCCCACCTCCTGCACCCATCACTCCTCAGCTGTACAGGGAGCTGCTCTTCCATCTGCCCAATCCCCCCATGCATCCAGACCCCCTCATACCCTGACCCTACCGCCGAGCCTCTCCCCCCCGACCCCGCACTCAGAACCCCCCAGATGAGCCCCACTCCACCTGCACCTGGACTGCCCCAACGAGCCACCCACACTTGGATTCCCACCCCACCGAGCCCCAACCAATTGCATCTGGATACCCACCCCACTGAGCCCCACCCCCTCAGCATCTGGACCCTCCCCATTGAGCCCCCACTCCCAGACCCCCACACTGAGTCCGAACCACCTTCTCACCTGGACCCCCTGACAGAGTCCCATTACCGTTACACCCAGAACCCCCCCAACAAGCCCCTGTGCATCCAGATCCTCCCCGCAGCCTGATCCCCTACTGAGCCGCCCACACCCAGATTGCCCCACACAGAACCTTCTCAACTCACACCTGGAGTCCCCCACACTAAGCCCCTCCACACTTGGATCCTGCCTTGCTGAGCCTGCCTTCCTGCCAACACCTGATGCATCTGGCACAGAGGGAGCAGGACCCTGGGGTGTTTCTGGGGCACGCCAGGTCCTTGCGCTGTGTCAGGGTTGGGTGCAACCTCACCGCTGAGTCCATGTCCGGGGGAGAGGGAGGCCTGCACAGAGATCTCCCACCTCTGTGCAGCCAGTGGCCTGTGCTCCCCAACGCCATGCTGGAGCCTCCACATTTATTTGACAAATAAAATTTGCAGAATTTTTTAAAATTCTGTGCAGAATTTTTTTTTGGATGCAGCATTTTTAATTTTCTGGCGCAGAATGCCCTCAGGAGTATTCCTTTGTAGTGGTAGAACAGAAGGAAAGGGGAGTTCCTCTTTCAACGTTTGCCACTTGTGACCCAATTTATTGTCCCATTTCCAAGTGCTCATCAGGAAATTCTGAAAAGGAAATATTAGTAGATGATAACTAAAAGTCCATGTAGTAGAACACTATCAATTCCTCATCTCCTTCTCTATAAACATGTACCTTAGTCTGGCGGTTAATCAATGCTTACATATGATCTAACACTGACAGTAAACTCTAAAAGATAAATATTTGATGAATTGGGAAGCAAATGTTAACCAATACAAATATTGCAATGTAATCTTTAAATCTCAAAAAAAAATTATAAAGACTATTCCTGTTTTAGAAGTATATTAAAGTCTCCAATAAGCCAGAAGAGATACCCCATATATTTATCTCTAAACATTAAATCATCATAGAGTTTTTGTAAATTTAGCTAGAACGTAGCTTTACTGTTGCAGGTTTTTGGGCTTAAAATATTCCTACACTACATGTGATTTGTCATAGCCTATAATTTATGGGAAAATTGGTAAAACAAAAATTAATGTGAAAATTGGAAGTAACCTGCAACCTTGAGAGACACTAAAGGCAATATTTTTAGCCTAGTGCCAATGGAATTAAGCACACAGCTCCTGTTGTTGGTGGGAGTTGAGTATCCAAGCACCACATTGGAAGAATACCACTGAAGATTAAAATTTACCTTCAAATGCAACCACATTGCTACCAGCGAATTCATATGACTTTTCCATAGTTAGAAGGAACTGAGTTTTATCTTACTAATAAAACTACAGGTAACAGACTGATGGCAATGCAGTCCTATAGTATAAAAATATTCCTAACACAAAATATATTGTAGGGAGCAATTCCATACTGGCTCCTGAGGGATACACTAGATGATCTAGGTGGTCTTTTCTACTTCTATGAATCTATTATGGTAGAAGTTAAATCAAAATTTACACAGCTGTGATAACCTAAGGCTGCTCGCTTTTTTAGGAGACTGGACATGCAGCAAAACAATAATTATAACCTGTATTTCAGTCACTCAGGAGAACCCCCCCAAGACTATCCCATTACCGTTGGAGGCTGTATTTCAAGTCTTTTAATTTCCTCTTCTGTTTACGAATGGAGCTGCTGCATGCAGTCTGCAAGTTATTGAGTTCTTCAAGTTTCTGTCTATAGACCTTGTGAGTTTCCTGCAAGAGAGCAGAGAAAATAGGCAGAAAGAAGATGTAATCTCTTTAAGTCAGAAAAACCTTAGGAGAAAAATAAAAAACAAAAACAAGGCACACCCTGTTTTTCTGGGAGAGCAGAGGCCCAGGTTGCTTCTCCGGCTTGCTCCTGCCTGCCTAAGGAACAGGTTTGCCTGTAATTGTGGGTGCTATTTTTACCATGCACCCTAGTTTTGAGATTATTAACATCTGCATCTCCCAGTGACTTCAGCTGGAGCCGTGGTTCCTCAACACCACCACCAAAAACAAAAGTAATTTTCATGATTTTGATGTCATTCCTGCTGGGGAAGGTATCTGCTGCTGAAATATGGCCAACTGCTCCCTTTATCATAAATTGGTTTCATTCTATGCAAGGTTCTCAGGATACCTATGGCACAGATGCCCAGTCCAAGTGATTATAAATTTCACATAAAAAATAAAAATAAAAAGCCTATATAAAGAGGATGGATGTCTCCTATTTTCTTCATTTCCCTTGCTGTTACTGAGGATGTCATTTATACTTCATAATGAGCTTTTCCACTCCTAAAAAAAAAAAATCTCCTCCTCCTGTCTGATCCTGCAGTAAAGTCATAATCCTATGTTTCATCCCAATCTGTTTCTGTGAAATGGCTGGTTAAATGACAGATCAAGGACTCCAATTTCACTGTACAATAAAATGGGAGATGAAGAGCTAGGAAGAAAAGAGGAAAACAGATCTTGTTTAAAACATAAAACCCTCTTTACCACTTTTGCTAATTAAACAAATTGGAATGACTAGTAACCAGTACCATATTCTGATTAACAGATATAGTTTGAAGTCTGCCACTCCCTGCAGCCTGACAAGCCCTCTTTAAAGAAGAGCCTCCTCATCAAAACCTGTCATGTTTTCACTTTCTGAACCCAGAAATTACTGTTTGACTGGCTTTTCCACCGCCTGTGAGCACATGTGCATGTTCCTTGCACCTACGCACACCCCTCATTTTAGCTTGCAGGCTAACGGGGTAATTTCTTCACTCTTTATGTTGGATTTATTGCCCTTGCTAAGTTAGTCTGGGACAAAAGTACACATTAAAGCTGCTTCAGCACCAACTATCATTCACCACATTATGGCCACACCAGCCGGCTGAAGCTAAACCCAAGCAAGACAGAGGTTATGCTGGTGGGCCCAGGAAAGAACTCTGAAGAGTTTGCAGCTATGGTGCAGTCTTATTTGGTTAAAGGTATACAGCCACAATCGGTCAATTCAGTCTGTACCTCAGGAATGCTCCTGGATTCCTACTGGCACTAAGCTCTCACATTGCACATCCATGAATAACGCTTTCTACCATCTCCCATCTACCATCGGCTAGGAAACATCATCCAGTCCTGACAAATGATGACCTGGCCTCAGTTATTCAGGCCTTCACCTCTCAGCTGGAGTAAAGCAATGTGATATACCTGGGCATGAAGCCTTCAGCTCTTAGGACGACGCTCCATCTGATACAGAATGCTGCAGTATATTGCCTTCCCAACAAACACATCAAACCTGTCCTCTGCTCTCTACGCTGGCTTCCCATAGAATATCAAATCAAGTTCAAGGTCTCTGTCCTGATCTTCAAGTTACACTGGGCCCAGGTCATTGAGTAGCTAGATCAACTAAACCTCGGAGATGAAGACCACGAGCGATAGCTTGCCTCCTCTAGCGCATTGTAAAAAGTTGCATTAAGGGTGAAGCTCCATGGTGCAGAAGACAGAACTTTCTCAGGGGCCAGTTCCAGACTGTGAAGTGAACACCTACAGGAACTAAGGAGCATCAAAAACTTCACCAACTTCCACTCCAAGTGCAAGGCATCTTCCTTTAACTTTGCCTTCTCTATCAAACATAGGGGGGGCAACATGTATTTTTGTGAATTATAAAAAAAATTCCAAAGACAAGACACTACTGCAACACACTTCTCCCCCAGGGAAAGAATGGGAGAGATCACACACACGACAGATGTAGTCACATCACTTAGTGCTCCGCTGCTATGGTGACGAGTGTGGTAGAAGAACTTATACAGAACAATTATGTCTAACAACAAGCATCTGACATAGCTTTCTCCCAGGTCCTCCCAACCTGGAGTGAAAGTGGTTGATCCCATCCACAACAGTCAGAAAACCAAGCTCAACACCAATTGTGGCAAACCATGATACCTATTGGTTAGAATGCTACACAGCCAGTTTTGTTAAAACAGATGTTCTACTCTGTTGACTGCGTCCCCACCAGTAAGACAATTGTTTTCAACACAGCCTGAAGACATGACACAACACACCCTGGACAAGCACAACTCATTTCATTGTATAGACACCAAATCCTTGTCCAAACTAGGTCAGAAGCCCTTTTCGAAACACAATTCCAGCCAGACGACACCATTTTCACCTATACACAGTATGATCACAAGCCAAATAGCAACTGTGCTATGAACTAGCTGAGGGAAGTTTGTCTATAGAGAGTTCTGCAAGCGTGATTCTAAGTGTGTAAGCAACACAAATGCCTGTTTACACTGGACACAGAAAGCGGTTGAATACTACGAAAGGGTAACCACCCATTTCTGAACAGAATCTTTATTACATACACATTTCTGTAATGCCAGTCAGTATAGCTGTTGTAGCTGGCAGAGTTCTGATTCTAACATAAAGGGTGTTCTCCTTACATTCATAATTAACCCCACCCTCTTTTTTTTTTTTTTTTAACCTCCCACAAAAGTCAATTTAACACATTAGACAGAGCCTTAATATACCCAGTGTTATGGCAAATCCATTGCCCAAGATTTTCAAAAAAACCCATCTGTGCCTACAGTTAGGCTTCACGTTCATACTTAGGCACCAAAATAAGTGGTCTGATCTTCAGAAATGCTGAGCACCCTGCAGTGCCAATTGACTTCAAAGGGCACTTCTGGATGCTCAAGATTTCTGAAACTCAGGCCACTTATTTTGGTGCCTAAATCCAACTTCATGCTACCAATTTAAAATCTTAGTCATTGCTTTATAAGATTTTGGACTGGAGAAGAGGAAGGGGTTAAAATGTATAAATAAGATGGTGATCAAGTGTTCTCCATGTCCACACAGGGTAGGACAAAAGTAATTGGTTTGCAACAATTCTAACTATAAAGCATAGTTAAGCATCGGCACGGGCTATGGTTTTAAGAACAAGTTAGACAAACATCTGCCAAGGATGTCCTAGGTATACTTAATCCTGCCTCACATGAGGAGATGGACTAGAAACTAGATTCATAGATTCTAGGACTGGAAGGGACCTCGAGAGGTCATCGAGTCTAGTCCCCTGCCCGCATGGCAGGACCAAATACTGTCTAGACCATCCCTGATGACCTCTTAAAGTCCATTCCAGAAGTACATTTCTATGATTCTATATCTGCATGGCAGGTCTATCCACTAATCACACCTCAAGTAAAGATCAGAGGGAGTTCAATTATACATTTGCCAGTTTTCTTAAGATCATTCAGCAGTACTTAGTGTGGTAAAAATACACAGACAAACACATTTGCTTCTTTTCTCATAAGGGTTTAACACATGTTCACTATATATACACGCACAATCCGAATGCAACACAAATTGTACTGTATACACTGGATTTCAGTTTCAAAACCCCCTGTAAGTAGTGGCAGCAAAGCCATAATCAAAATAACTATCTCCAGGACTGGACACAGCCCCTCAAATTAATTTTTAAGAATCAGTTATTTAATGGAAGGCAGTTTAAATATTAACTAATTCTGCTTCTCTTGAGCTTGTGCAATCAATTCTTTTGACTGTTTACATTGTCTGGTTAAAAAAAAAGTTAATTTCCAAAGGGAGTTAAAATGTTCTTAAATATATTTTACACTCTGGTTCTGCCTCAACTTTCCTTAAAAGACTTTAATTAAAAACACATAGATGTAAAAGATTGCGAGTTCCACAACTGCAGGAAAGCAGACAATTGTTGTAAAATCCACATCAATGTCCATAAGAAAAATTTTTTTACAGCGAAATTATTTACTCATTAAGAAATATCTGGGGAAAGTTTACAAAGGGTCCCTTTTTGCAGTTCAGTGGGTGCATGACTCCTATTATGTTAGCTAGCATAATCCAAAGGTCAAATACGTCCCTAGACGTTTAACTTCAGTGCATAACTTTCTATGTGGAAAACTCTGTGCTGATCATTTAAGGACTTTAGCTTCTTAGGAGAAAGGCACCTATGTGAAGTTGATAAGCTCTGCAAGGTTGTAAATACTGCAACTTTCCTTGAGTTCATAAGCTCTGCAGTGTCATGGCCTCAACGATTACCCATTTATACAAATGGAAGTCATGTTTCTACATATTTCCCCTACATATTTGGGAAATCAAAGGTGCATTCTGAGTGTAAATTGCGACCATAATATGATAGCACATTTAAATTTGTGTGTGTTTGTTTTTTTAAATAGGTCTGTTCTTCTACTACACACACCACACTTTTGATTAATTAGGCTTGTGCATGGCACATGTACACAGATACACATACACCTACTTACCTCACAGGGCTGTTGCAAGGCTTATTTAGCTGGTATATAAAGACCAGCAATATGCTGACATACCTAGTAGACAGAGATAAATTCTGTGCACATCCGCACACGTGTACACACACACACTTGATTATTTAGTCACTATGGGGAAAATCCTTACCCCACATCTTCCATAGATGCATGAGGCCCAACTAAGCAGCAGAACTGGTATGGCTGTGCCACGCAGGGCTGGAAGGAAGAAGGCAGTTTGCCAGGAGCACATGCCATGAGGTTCAGCATTTCCTGTGCACCAGAACTGTGCTCCTCAAGGTTCCAGTGTGGAGGTGTGCCTTGGGGTCCAGAACTATATAGATCCATTGGCTCCTCCCTTCCAGTCAATTAACTCAAAAACACTTTACAAACATTTAGTCTCGACATCCCTCCTACATGTACAGATTGGGAAACCAAGACATGGTAACTAGTAATTTAGGGTGCCCAGCTTCAGACAGCTTAAAGAGGCCTCATTTCTAGAGAGCAGATGATCAGCACTTGGGGGGTGGGGTGAGCCCCTTTAAGATGTCTGAAGTAAGGTACCCAAAAATCACTACTCACTTTTGAAAATTAACATGCAAGTTACTCGCTCAAGGTCACCCATCAAGTCAGTAACGGAGGAATAAACAGAATCCAAGAGTCTTATTAATTATTTGTGTTCCCATAGCACCAAGGGGCTCTAATCATGGCTCAGGACCATGGACCAGCCATTGTACAAACAGAACAAAAAGTCAGTCCCTTCCCCAGAGAGCTTACAATCTGAGTATAAGACAAGCGACAACAGGTGATACATTACAGACAGGGAAATACTACGAGACAGACTCTTGATCATCATAATAGGCAGAGTTTACAGGGAACTCCTCCCACGATCACCGCAAGCACATGGGAATGAAGATGCTGATGATGTTGGCCTCCTGGCACCCCTCGTCTACTACCTGAAGCGCCACAATTGGTCTGTACTAAAGGGCAGGAAAAATCGCGTACCGGCCCCGCAAGTAAGCACTGGATTGCAGCAGGCTGCCCCGCAGGCCTTGGCCACACAGCCACCCACAGCCCCTCCCGGGACAGGAATGTATGTACAGCTGGACAGACAGACGGGTACAGCCCACACCTCAGGACGCATTACTCTTATTTAATGTCCTCTCCCTCGGACACAGCTACTGGCCTGCTAGGCCTGGGAACGGACTCTGGGAAGGGGGGGCGGCTGCTGTCTGCACGCGGCCGCTGGGGGGCAGAAATAAACCTTCAATCTTCGGGGTGGGGGAAGGAGGGATGGCACAAAGGTGCTTGTTTGAAAATGTAACTAGTGCGTGATGGAAGCTGGCACTGTTGACGAGTCAGAGGCAGGAGTTAGCCTCTAAATAGCGAATGAGAGATGACAGGTAGGGTGGGGGGGGATGTCCATGAAAGGCCTTGAAGGTAAAGACAAAGTAGCTTGTTTGATGCGACAGAGAAGGGGGAGACAGCGGAGGGACGAAAGGGTCAAAAAACAGGCTACGAAAGTTATCCTTCCAGCAGCATTCTGAACGAGTGAAACAAGGCAGCATTTGTGAAGGCCAGAGAAAAGGGTGTTGCAGCATTAGAGCCACAAGATGATGAGTGCCTATATGAGAGTGTGGATGGATTGGAAAGCCCATGTCTTAGAAATGTTATGCATAGGGCCCTACTAAATTCATGGTCCATTTTGGTCAATTTCACGGTCATAGGATTTAAAAAAAAAAAAAAAAAAAAAAAATCATAAATGTAATGATTTCAGATATTTAAATCTGAAATTTCATGGTGTAGTAACTGTAGGGGTCCTTACCCAAAAGAGGTTTATAGGGGAGTCGCAAGTTTATTGTAGGAGGATCACAGTATTGCCACCATTACTTCTGTGCTGCTGCCTTCAGAGCTGGGTGGCCAGAGAGTGGCAGTTGCTGGCCAAGGGCCTAGCTCTGAAGGCAGCAGCACAGAAGTAAGGGTGGCAATACCATACCATGCCATCCTTACTTCTGCCCAGCTACTGGTGGCGGCAGTGCCATCTGCTCTCTGGCCACACAGCAATGCAGAAGTAAGAGTGGCAAAACTGCGACATCCCCCCACAATAACCTTGCGACTCTAAACTAACTAGACTAGAATAATTATTTATTCAGCACTTGTAAGAAACGTGATTTGCAATAAAAGTGATTTGCCAAATTGGAATTTGGTGGAGCGCTGGGGCTCACACACTTACTCTTGCAAGTAGTACTGCAGGGACTTTAATCATCTTAGAAGCTTAGGGTAATATCTTGATATGGGAACTAAATAACTTTTCATTTAAAAAGACACCAAAAAAAAAAAAAAAAACCACTCAACGCCCCTCCTCACCACATACAAATACAGTGCCTTTACATACATGCATCCCATGCTTCCTCATGCCAGACACTGAGGCTATGTAGGGGCATGTGGGCGAACTGCCCTCAGTTCCTTCTCTACACTATTGTGTAGTGTAGAGCTGGTACATGGTGAAAACTAGGCTCATTATTTATGTAGCTGCATTTAGATATAGACACACAGAGATCCACAGCATACATAGGGCACCATTTGTAATCCATCTTGCATACAAAAAGTGCTACAGAAACTACATATTCCATACAATTTTCCTAGTGTTATGCATCGCCCACCTCGGATACTTTACAGCAGTATCACATGAACACAACATGTAAATTACATATCACATCTACCTGCCCAGGCTTACTATTTAATGGTCATTTAATGCAGGCAACAATGCACTGAGACTCCTTCCTCACCTCCTTCCCTTCACATATATTCACACACAACCCTGCATTAAAGTTTCATCCTTGTAATAAATGTTTAGAGCCATGTTTAGTAATGGTGTTACTCCAGCATTACCCCTAAGACTAGCCACTTCTGTGCTGAAGTGCTACAGGATCCCCATGCTTACATCTGCATGAAATGCTTTCTCAGCTTTTCTCCACACAGAATACAGCTACAGTAAGCAGCAGAAACAGCTTTTCTGCAATTTAAGAAATAACATTAGAACCATAGACTAACTGGAAAGGATGTGCTAACGTGAATGCTTCCTGTGTAGCTTGAAAGCTTGTCTCTCTCACCAACAGAAGTTGGTCCAATAAAAGATACTACCTCATCCACCCTACCTCCTAATAAATCTTCAATGCCAAGACTCAAACTACAGCAGATTCCCTAAACAGCAACAGAAACCACAAGGTGTTAGAATCTGATCTTCTGGGATCCAAAATGCACTAATAGGAGTGAATCAAATTAAATTCAAGCTTAATATAACAAAGTGTAAAGCAGCATCTGGAAGAGTAATCATCATCATCAAGTGAACATCTTTTCATATGTCTTAGAATGTAAATTCCCCTTCCCCAGCAAATAGTATAAAGTATTGCTATTGAGATTTACAGGTGAACTAATACAGGGGATGCCAAAAGAGCTTTAATTTGGCTGTTGTATTCAAAAATGCAGTTCTATGCATAGTATTTTCTTTATTCATAATAAAATAAATTATTCTCTCTCCTAACACTGCAATAAACACCCCATAAATAAAGTTAAATAATACACTCTCCAATAGGAACAGGTATCATGAGAAACTGAAAGGCTGACTAATGGACCCTAAAAAAGTTTAAGGATATTACCTACCACTGAAGTGTTTGTAGGCTTTTTTTTAAAATATTGCTGTTCAGTTAATTATTTCATCTGAAGCAGAATAAAAATACGCCAAAAGGAATAAATCTAAGAGCTTGTCAGAAACTGTTCAATAAAAAAAAAAATCAGAATTATCTTTTTGTACAGAAAGTAGTTTTCTCTAGAAAAAATAAAATCCTTACTCAAGTAGTTTCTCTCCTCACTGACAAGCATTGCATCCATGATCCAATGCAACCTTCTACAGCCTTTTACTTTCTCCAGAAAGTTATTAGCCACAGTGAGCAAAAGGAGGGCTATAGCTAGCGGATACACAGCATAAATCCTTCCATGCACGGCAAATCCCAAGGCTTTCCCTCCTCACTTACCAATCACAGGCTTCCTCTAATGCAAGCCTAGGTTCATCTGATACTAGAGATAATCAGAACTGCCAGGTCTCACTCCAGCTGCAGAGGGTGTCCCTCACAGGGGAAGGCCGAGGGACAATTCATTTTTAGACATGTTTTAAAAAGGACACCCCCACCCCAACACACACCACTTCTGTCGGTGGTGAAGCGTTTGGGATTTTTAACAGACGTTTTTCAAATCTCCTTCTCTCAATCAGCATGACCCAGCTTGAGAGAGTCCTGCATTAGAAGCCCATTGGCTGCGATGGGGCCCGGTCCCAACCCTCTCTTAACGCATAGCTCAGGGACACAAAGGGGTGTGGATATAAACACAGCACAGCAAAGCAAAAGCTCCCCCCCCCCATCCCAAAGCAAAGCACTGGCTGGCCACTTTGCAAAACCCTGCCGCTTCCCATCACCTGGAGCTGCTGAAATTCCTCTTCCAGCTCTCGCCACTCTCGCTGATACCTCTCCAACTGCAGTAACATGGTGCAAGGACAGACAGTCAGTCCCAGCCGCGCTCAGCCCCTCAAGGAGGCTCCAGAGAGCGAGAGCGATTTTCTAGCTGCTGCAACAGCAACAGCCGCGCGAGCTTCCAGCTGGTCTTAGGGCCACGTGCACACCCTGTCCTGACGTCATCATGCGAACCCAGGGGTTGGGCGTGCTACTGAGCACGCGCGCTCCCCTGCTGTGTTTCTCACCGCCCCCTGGGCCTGGGCTAAGGAACAGCTGGGTGGTGTTGCTGCCGCCTTGCGTGAGTCTCTCTGCTGTAGCCGTGATTGTAATGCTTTGGTTGCGCTGCCCATGCACTCAGCACGCAACCTGCAGACCCGGCTCTCCGCTCATGCAGGACCTCTGTAGCTTTCATAGAAACCAGGAAAACGTCTGCTTAGAACAGCCACTGCCTCCAACCGCTGCTAAACCTGCCGTCTGTCATTGCCAGCCCAGCCAAGGTCAACTGAGATCTGCCCAAGGACACTTTGCACTTGGAGATTTATTGTTTATTTTCCAGCAATAGATATAATGCAATTAGTGCATATGATAATGATCATTCATAATTCAGTTTTATCTTCTGGAGCATAGGTGTGCATTGGCACTTCAGGGATACAAGGTAAGAGATAGGGCCTGATCAAAGGGAGTCTCATTTTCATAAATGTGTGGAAGCACCAGACTGAAAAATCATACTAGGTCATTCAGCCTGTTCCCCTCCCAGTGTGGGATTATTCCTTTTAGCACACAGTATAGTATTTTAATCATTCTATAATTAAATGTACCAAGCAGTAGGAACTGCATCCCTTGAGAGACTGTACATATTAACAGAGGTGACCATATTTTGCTTAGATTATTCTGTTAATGCACAGATACAGTGGGGGGAAGAATTCAAATTCATAATGTTGCACATGGCCCAAACAGCTAGCCAATATTTGGACCCTTGCTGTGTTGTTTCTGTTAAGAAAAATTGATTATATGAGTCAGGTGTTTCTTTCAGAAATCCAAGCCTGCTTTCTCAGTAAATACTGCCCCCAAAAAGCTCTCATGGCTCCCTCCCAGTGTCACAGTCACACTGCTTCTCTCCTGTTCCCTTGCTTTCTCATTCCTTTCACTCATATAGACAGCCATGTCAGTCCTGGAAAGTATGTACAATATTGCATGACCCTGTTGTTAGCTTCAAGGAATAATGAGGATAAATGATCCATTCACTAACTCTGTTATTAAATTATTATTAATTATTGCAAACATTTATAAGATACCCATCACTGTAATATCTAGGCTCACTTTACCGGTCTTAGCTTAAAAGCAAAATGATCTCCTAGCATAGGAAGCAAATTCCCCATGGCTCCCACAGCTCCTCATCTTAAAGGACAGAGATGAGGAGAACATTGACAATAGGCTGAATGCTTGGGGCACTAGAGCTGGCAGTTAGCAGGAAGTCTGTACAAAGTGATGAGTCTTAATAGCACTTTTTGAATGTGACCAGGCTTGGGTAAATAAGGCAGGAGAGCTTCTAGCAGAAATTAATTCCCAAGTAGATGGCCTACTACCAAGAATATCCTCCCACAGCTCCCTGAAGCCTCATCTTTGTGACAGCATAGGCATTCTGGACGAACATACGTGGCATGATTGGTCGTAGCCCATTAAGTCATTGTAGATGGTGACCAGAACCTAGAATTTCACTTCAAAGTTGACTAGCAGCCAGTGCAAGGTGAGAACCTCTGGTCTTTAACACTCCCTAGTCCACCTTGTTCAGAAGGCAGGCACCTACATCTTGCACAAGTGAAACTTCTGAGTTGCCTACTTGATTAGTATCAGGTAGAAGGCATTGCTGTATTCTAGTACTAGAAGGGACACAGGCATGGATGACTGTGATGAGCTCTGCATCAAAAAGGAACAGTCACAATCTTTTGGTCAGCTAAAAGAAGGTGTTTCTCAGCACTGGTGCTATCTGAGAATCCAGGAGCAGACATGAGTCTATAAGACCCTGATATTGCAAAGCCCTTTGAGAATGGGTGGTCAGACTTTAAAATGCTTTCTCCTATCAATCACCATCACTTCCACCTTATCCAGATTGAATCAAAAGGTTTTCCAGGTCCCTATCTCTGCCAGATATTAAGAGAGTATGGAACAGTTCTGCCTGGGCTGTTGGAAACTAGACAGACTTGAACCATCAATATATTGATGGGCATTGTAACCCATACCTCACAGTCTTTCCCCAGTAGTTTTACTTTAATGTTGAACAACAATGAGAGTGGCATGACTGAGAGCTCTAGAGAAGGCAGAGAAGTTTCCCATCACCACCATCTGGGATATCTCTGACAGGAACAAGCAGAACCACTTTGAAGTGATTCCTTCTGCCCTTGCTAGGTACTTGCAGTTCTGTCCGTTGTCCCACATAGATCACCAACCAATGAGACGCAGCCAGGACCAGGTCTGAAATGGCTGGTGTCCCTCTCATAAACAGGCATTATTAATCTCCAACAATAATGGACCCAGACATTCTCCACCTGTTTGCACATCTCTCCAAGAGAATCTAAACATCCAAATAGGGCAATGGCTGAAACTCAGGAAGGATGGTGCATTTCCTTCCCTCCTGCCTTGACACTTCTCCTATGGCTCCTGGGAGATCATCTGAACTATCATTCTCTGAAGTAGACTGACTGTTCCTCATAGTGAGAAATAATCAATTCTAAAACTGACTAGGGGCTATCAAGGCTGATCAGTCATCTTACCACTTGTAAGCTGATGGGACTCTGTTGGATGAGAAGATAAAATTCTTAGTCTCGAAACATAGCCATTGCATATAAATATGCTGTAGATATATGTTTAAGTTAGATTATCAGATTTATCAAGGGTCATCTGCTAGTGATACTTCACAGTCTGTTCCCCTCTCATTTAATCTGTCATTAGTAAAACCCATAATGATGCTGTTGAAAGGAAAGGGCATCTGGGCATTATTTCTATGGAAAGCATATTGTTGCAGTTCCCTCCAGGCCATCCATTTGCTTTCAGATAAGTAGGATAGTTTTAACTCCCTGAGAGTTTTTAGTCAAACAACATCCT
Organism: Terrapene triunguis; assembly: GCF_002925995.2. Classification (NCBI taxonomy): domain Eukaryota; kingdom Metazoa; phylum Chordata; order Testudines; family Emydidae; genus Terrapene; species Terrapene triunguis. The sequence continues at coordinate 6,719,957 of NW_020664585.1, forward strand.
ACATTCTCTGAGAGCAGAGCATCCAAACGCTGGATACAGACACATCTGAGGAAGAGGAGCTATCAGCGGGCAAACAGTTAACAGTGAAGGAAAGGGGAATTTGTCCAAGGATACCAAGACAAACCCAAGACCTTATGAATAGTGCCATGGGATCTTTTACATGGTTCAAAAAACCTGCAGTTTATAGAGAGTGCTACTCTAGTATGCTATTTTGGACAAATCATATGATTTTAGAAAAAAATTATAAGGTTTGACAATCACTTTTTAGATCACAAACGCATATTAATATTTACGTGTATACATGTTAAAAACATTCTGATTCACCATAAGGATGGAATACTCCCTACTGGCAAAAGTGGAGCACGGGATCAGGTCCAAGAGGTGAATATAGTTGGACCACTTGGTAATAGTGACCATAATATAACTAAATTTAACATCCCTGTGGTGGGGAAAACACCACAGCAGCCTAACACTGTAGCATTTAATTTCAGAAAGGGGAACTACACAAAAATGAGGAGGTTAGTTAAACAGAAATTAAAAGGTACAGCACCAAAAGTAAAATCCCTGCAAACTGCATAGAAACTTTTTAAAGACACCAAAATAGAGGCTCAATTTAAATGTGTACCCCAAATTAAAAAACATTTAAAAGAGCCACCATGGCTAAACAACAAAGTAAAAGAAGCAGTGAGAGGCAAAAAGGCATCCTTTAAAAAGTGGAAGTTAAATCCTAGTAAGGAAAATAGAAAGGAGCATAAACTCTGGCAAATGAAGTGTAAAAATATAATTAAGATGACCAAAAAAGGATTTGAAGAACAGCTAGCCAAAGACTCAAAAAGTAATAGCAAAAAAATGTTTAAGTACATCAGAAGCAGGAAGCCTGCTAAACAACCAATAGGACCACTGGACGATCGAGATGCTAAAGGCGCAGTCAAGAATGATAAGGCCATTGCGGAGAAACTAAATGAATTCTTTGCATCTGTCTTCACGGTTCAGGATGTGAGGGAGAATCCCAAACCTGAGCCACTTTTTTAGGTGACAAATTTGAGGAACTGTTCCAGATTGAGGTGTCATTTGGAGGAGGTTTTGAGTCATCAGGACCAGATGGTATTCATCAAAGAGTTCTGAAGGAACTCAAATGTGACACTGCTGGACTACTAACTGTAGTCTGTAATCTATCATTTAAATCAGCTTCTGTACCAAATGACTGGAGGATAGCTAATGTGACGCCAATTTTTAAAAAGGGCTCCAGAGGTGACCCCAGCAATTACAGGCTGGTAAACCTGACTTCAGTACCGGTCAAACTGGTTGAAACTATAGTAAAGAACAAAATTGTCAGACACATAGATGAACATAATTTGTTGGGGAATAGTCAACATGGTTTTTGTAAAGGGAAATCATGCCTCACCAATCTACTAGAATTCTTTGAGGGGCATCAACAAGCATGTGGACAAGGGGGATCCAGTGGATATAGTGTATTTAGATTTTCAGAAGGCCTTTGACAAAGTCCCTCACCAAAAGCTCGTAAGCAAAGTAAGCAGTTATGGGATAAGAGGGAACGTTCTCTCATGGATTGGTAACTGGTTAAAAGATAGGAAACAAAGGGTAGGAATAAATGGTCAGTTTTCAGAATGGAGAGAGGTAAATAGTTGTGCCCCCAGGGATCTGTACTGGGCCCAGTCCTATTTAACATATTCATAAATGATCTGGGAAAAGGGGTAAACAGTGAAGTGGCAAAATTTGCAGATGATACAAAACTACTCAAGTAGTTAGTAGTTAAGTCCCAGGCAGACTGCAAAGAGCTCCGAAAGGATCTCTCAAAACTGGGTGACTGGGCAACAAAATGGCAGATGAAATTCAATGTTGATAAATGCAAAGAAATGCACATTGAAAAATATAATCCCAGCTATACATATAAAATGATGGGGTCTGAATTAGCTGTTAACACTCAATAAAGAGATCTTGGAGTCATTGTGGATAGTTCTCTGAAAACATCCACTCAATGAGCAGCAGCAGTCAAAAAAGCTAACAGAATGTTGAGAATCATTAAGAAAGGGATAGATAATATGATAGAAAATATCATATTGCCTCTATATAAATCCATTGTACGCCCACATCTTGAATACTGTGTGCAGATGTGGTCGCCCCATCTCAAAAAAGATATATTGGAATTGGAAAAGGTTCAGAAAAGGGCAACAAAAATTATTAGGGGTATGGAACGGCTGCTGTATAAGGAGAGATTAATAAGACTGTGACTTTTCATCTTGGAAAAGATACAGCTAAGGGGGGATGTGATAGAGGTCTATAAAATCATGACTGGTGTGGAGAAAGTAAATAAGGAAGTGTTATTTATTCCTTCTCATAACACAAGAACTAGGGGTCACCAAATGAAATTAATAGGCAGCAGGTTTAAAACAAAAGGAAATATTTTTTTCACACAACACACAGTCAACCTGTGGAACTCCTTGCCAGAGGATGTTGTGAAGGCCAAGACTATAACAGGGTTCAAAAAATAACTAAATAAATTCATGGAGGATAGGTCCATCAATGCCTATTAGCCAGGATCAGCAGGGATGGTGTCCCTAGCCTCTGTTTGCCAGAAGCTGGGAATGAGCAACAGGGGATGGATCACGTGATGATTACCTGTTCTGTTCATTCCCTTTGGGTCATCTGGCATTGGCCACTGTTGGAAGACAGGATACTGGGCTAGATGGACCTTTGGTCTGACTCAGTATGGCCGTTCTTATGTTCAAAATATTTTTCTTCCCTGTGTGAGAATAATCCCTCCACCTCTGCTTATTTATCCTTCAAAGATGGCCTGTTCTCACAAGCTTAAAACCATACTGCTCCAGATAATAAAAAAAACAAACAATCTATTGAGGTCTCTTGACGTGGCATGCGAGAGGTCAGATCCTGGTTGGTTGGGTCCACAACCTCCTCTGCAGTAGCTAGTGTGTAGTACAGTGTCTGGAGGCTAGTGTCTGGTGCTGAGTCCATCATCTACTTCCAGAACGCTTATACTCCACTCCCAGTACTCCAGCCACCAAACCTAGAGTGCCACAACTGCTCACCCATCCCCTTTATTTCTCCACCCCACTGCTCTGTTAATGGTAGGAGATATAATTTAGCCTCTTGTGTGTTTTGCACACTATACTTCTTAGCAAATGTTTCAGTCAATCATGGTCTGAGAGTAATACAACATTTTGTAAAATGTAAAAATATAGTCAGAGTATTTTGGGATTAGCTGGTTTCATACATATTCCCTTATTTTCTTCCATGTGTAACTGTTTGTGTATTGTTCAGTATCAGCAACTGTTTCTTATCTCTGTGGCTGTTGATAAGTTTGATACTGAAACTTCCCCTGATGAAGTCTAAGCAGATCTGAGATGACAGAATCAGGACCCAAGGATCTTTTATACAATTTCATGTCCTCTTTGACAAGTTGGGATTTCCTCATGGAATAAAAGGTAATTAAGATGACTTTGAAAGAGGTCCATCACCAGTACTTAGCTATACGAATTAACATAAGGCCATTTGCTTTTTCCTCCACCATTCACAGTACATTTCAAAAAGAGATGAACACCGAGATATCCCATGTTTACAATTCATTTAAATGCTAGGATCTTCTTTTGACCTCTGAATTATCAGAATACAGCATAGACAGGGATTGTTGATTACATTGTCAACCCTCCTCATACATATGTAAATACACAAAAACACAAACATTATCTCCCCACATGTCTTCTGTGAGTTATTTATTTTTCAGGATGTTTAACCCTTTCTAGCCATGCGTCTCGGGTGGTTATTACACAACTGTAAACAAGAACTTTTAAAAACTAGCTTGTTATTCACTTAACTGTGTGTGCCATTCACTTAACTGTGTGTACAAAAAGAGAAGGAACAGGCTCTTAGTATCATTCTTGGATTTCTGCCCTGTGTCATATTTTTGGAGCCCTGTTAAATATTTGTCAGGCTGTGAGCCAGTCTTTTACTAGATCAGGCCCTTAAGGAAAAAACACACACAAAAGCAGGAAATTATGCACTTTCCTCAACTAAGGAAGATGCAGAGAATATAATATTATTTGGGGAGTCACCAGATGGCGCTATTATGTCTGATTTTTACATCCTCTGTTACTTCTTTAACATGTGAGCAGATAAGTTAGGTCTTGAAGAAAGACTGAATTGTTGTTATTGTGAGACAGTATTTAGTGGGGAGCTCTTAAAAAGAATAAGTAAGTTTACTCTTGGTCTGAGTCTCTTGTCTGGAAGTAATTCTTATGTGTAGAAATGCCACCTACAGTGATACCCACAAAAAGATTTTAAAATATATTTACACTAACATTTGCCAATCATTAATGAGACATGTATTGTTTCAAAAGACTTGTATGCTCTTAAAGAGATTCATATAAAAGAATTTCATTAAACATGTATGGTTATATGCATAATCTGGTTACCTGTGCAGCTATTTTAAATATATGTAATCCTGTTCCCACTACAGAAGACTTCAGAAGTATGTGTAATCTCATTGTATCTACTGGAAGATTACAGGAGTTTGGATAATCTCATTATTTTAACCACATCTGTGCATATAAAACAAAACAGTGTGGCAGATTAAACTACCAGTGATTTTTATGGTAACAGAGAACTACAGAGTTACTAATTATGTACTTTCTTACTTTATTTTAGCAGAGGTGACAGTTTTATTCCCAAACTAAGAAGAGTGTATATCTTGATGATTATTTGTTTCTGCAAATTTTAACAGAACCATAACTTTGGGGCCAACATAATCTGATAAAAGCAAAATGGTCTTTATACCACATTATACGTGGCCTTGCGTGACCTTAATTGTTAATTTCTGAGCATTCTACATTTTAAAATTATTATTTTATATTTTTGAGAAAACAACATATTCCTTGGGGAATATTCTCATAAGTAATGTGAAATATTTACAATCTCTGGTTCACACTAATTACATTTTTAAACTGGGAATCTCCTTAGAATTTTAAATCGATTTTTCAAAAGTACCTGTGACACTTTGACGTGCAATGTAGGCTTCTAAAAGGGGTGTGTATTGGTCTGAACATCTGTGCGCTTATAAATGTGTTGTTGAAAATATAAGTCTGAATCAGAACTTTTCAGTCCATGGTATTCAGGAAGGGGGAGGAGATGGAAGAGAAGTTAGAAGGGCAGCTGGGGCCTGACATTTATTACCCTACATCTCTCCCTTAAAGCTTGCACCAAACAAAAAGGAGTGGGGTGGGTTCTCAAAGAATAGCTAGTTTCTCAATCTCAGACAGGTATTTGTACATTATCTTTTTTGCCCTGATTAATATTTACCTTAAGATAACAGTGCTTCTAGATTAAAAGTCCCCTGGTGATGAAAATGTACCTCAGAATAAAATTGTTTGTGGCTTAAACTGCTTTCTCCCTCACTAAAATATACTTCAGAAAACTGTTTTTCTTTTTTGTTTTTCTTTTTTTCCTTAGCTGACCTGCAGACTGACATATACCTGATCAAAAATATCAAAGCATTGTGGTTCCCCTGCTAACTACCTGACTAAAATTTACCTCAGAATCAAAGTGTTTGTGGCTTAAGTTTCCATCACCCAGCAAACATTTATCTGAGGGAAAATGTCCTCCTTCTCAACCTACTGACTAAGCTTTACTTCAGAATCAATTAGTTATGGGTTTCAGCTCTTCTGTCTAACTGAACTTTACCTCAGAATAAAAATATTTTTTGGCTAAACTACTCCCTCATTAACATTTACCACCTGAGAAAAAACATGTTTGTCGGTTAAACTGCCAACTGAATTAACATTTACCTGAGAGAAAGTGTTTTGTTGTTTAAATTCTTCCTCTGCCTTGACACAATTTACCTCATAATAAAAGCTGTTTGGGCTTTCTTGGGGTTTACGTGACAATTACTCATGTCAAACCAGTCCTAGGCTTAAGTGCCCCTTCTCCTCCATTTTTATTTTTAATTTTTGGTAAACTCAGCAAAATATACCAGTACAGTACAGTTCTGCTCCATGTGCTGGGATAAGACTTGGGAGTTTAGAGATTCCTGTGTGAATGTATCTCATCCAATAAAGGCATGATTAATAAAGTTCATAGTAACTTCTTTGCTCTCAGGACTCAAGTCACCAGTCAAGTGGCTGAAGCACAGAAGCCATACTTGTCTTGCAGCAAAGAGCTACACAGAACCCTTCTACAGTTTCTTCAAAAGCTTCTCTCTCTCACCAACGGAAGTTGGTCCAATAAAAGATATTACTTCACCCACACTGTCTCTCTCATAGTCAATGTGTCTCTCTTAGGCCTGTATCAGGTACTCTTCAAAGATGAGAAAAGCTGAAATTTCAAGGGTAATTCAGTGGAGATGAAGAAATTTTCAGGAGAAAAATAACCCTTTCATTGCACTGAACATTGGTTGTATTAGGATTTGGCAGTGGTTGAAATGAGACTGTGATTCCAGTAGACCACCACAGATATCTGTTAATATGAGGATACATTATGGTAATAGTGGAGAGAGAAGGAAGGGCCCAAAACCCTCTTCAAGGAAGGAATCAAGGAGTAGTCCACTTTATAGCAGAGAACTGCTGCGCAGACTGAAATAAGAGAATGTCTATTGTGGGTTTCTAAAAGGAGCATGTATGGGTCTGAACATTTATGTAGTACTGATGTGGTGTTGATAGAATAAATGTGAGTTAGAACGTCTCAATCCACTGCATTTGTTTGGGGGAGGAGGGAAGGGAGGCAGGAGAGGGGACAATAGTTTGGATTGGCAGTTGGGGTTTGACCTGGGTTTGGATCAATTATTGCTCTGCATAGCTCCATTAAAGCTTCTTGCTCTCCGCAGACAGGAGAGGGGTGGGTTCTCAGAAAGCAGTCAGTTTCTAAAAGCCAGACAGGTGTTTGTGCATTACATTTTCTGATCTGATTAACATTTACCTCAGGATAACATCGTTTCTACATTAAAACTCCCTGATGATGAAAATATACCTCAGAATAAAATTGTTTGTGGTTTAAATAATTGTCTCCCTCACTAAAATATACTTCAGAACACTATTCGTGTTGTTTTGTGGAGTTCTTGACTGACACCGATGTGTGAAATCAAAACATTGTGGTTCTCTTGCTAACTACCTGACTAAAATTTACCTCAGAGCCAAAGTGTTCATGGCTTAAACTCTCAACCCCCACCAAAAATTTACCTGAGGGGAAAAAGTCCTCCACTTCAAACTACTGACTGAATTTTACCTCAGAATAAATTATTATGGGTTTGTGCTCCCCTCTCTGACTGAAGTATACCTTGTAATAAAAGTAGTGCTTGGATAAACTTCCCATTTATTAACATTTACAAGGGAATAAGTATTTTGTATCTAAATGCTTCACTGTCCTGACTGTCATCTGCATTACAATCAAAGTTTTGTGGGTTTTCACTACCTTTACAAAACACAGAAATAACTCATCTATTTAAAGTAAAAGGTATATAATTCTGGCTGCCAGAGTCAGACAACAGAATTGTTCAGCATTTTTGTGCAAGGTTGTAGCACCTGTCACATAATCCTTACATTGTCTACGGAATTATCGCATCATTCTAGGGCATACTATCCTGATTCGAAGGAAAGATAGGAAGAATATGAAGAGGCCAATATGGCTTCATCAGGAGCTCTTTAATGACCTGAAAATCAAAAAGGAATCCTACAAAAAGTGGAAACATGGACAAATTGCTAAGGAGAAGTACAAAAGAATAGCACATGCATGTAGGGACAAAATCAGAAAGGCTAAGGCACAAAATGAGTTACACATAGCAGAGGCCGTAAAAGGCTCTCTATGAAGAGGCTCTATAAATACATTAGGAGAAAGAGAAAGATGAAGCAACATACAGATCCTCTACTTAGTGGTGAAGGAGAGCTAATGACTGATGACATCAAGAAGGCTGAGGTATTTAATGACTATTTTGCTTCAGTCTTTACCAAAAGGATTAATGGTGACCAGATACTCAACACAATTAATATTAACAACAAGGGGGCAGGAATACAAGCCAAAATAGTGAAAGAACAGATTAAAGAATAAATATTTAAATACATTAGATGTATGCAAGTTTGAAGGTCCTGATGAAATTCATCCTTGGGTACTTAAGGAACTAGCTGAACCAATCTCAGAATCATTACCAATGATCTTTGAGACCTCCTGGAGGACGGATAACTCTCCAGAGGACTGGAGAAGGGCAAGCATAGTACCTATCTTTAAAGGGAACAAAGAGGACCCAAGGAATAGATCAGTCACCCTAACTTCAATACTTGGAAAGATACTGGAACTAATTATTAAACAATCAGTTTGTAAGTACCTGGAGGATCATAGGGTTATAACAAATACCCAGCATGGATTTGTCAAGAACAAATCTTGCCAAACCAACCTAATTTTCTTTTTTGACAGGGTTATTGGCCGAGTGAATAGGCAAGAAGCAGTAGACATGATATATCTTGAGTTTAGTAAGGTTTTTGACATAGTCCCACATAGCAGTCTCATAAACAAACTAGAGAAATGTGATCTAGATTAAATTATTATAAAGTGGATGCACAACTGATTGAAAAACTGTGCTCAAAGAGCGACAAAGAGTCCTGTGGCACCTTATAGACTAACAGACGTATTGGAGCATAAGCTTTCGTGGGTGAATACCCACTTCGTCAGATGAAAGCTTATGCTCCAATACGTCTGTTAGTCTATAAGGTGCCACAGGACTCTTTGTTGCTTTTTACAGATCCAGACTAACATGGCTACCCCTCTGGTGCTCAAAGAGTTATCAATGGTTCACTATCAAACTGGGAGGGGTTCCTGCAGAGGTCAGTCCTGGGTTTGGTACTAGTCAATATTTTAATTAATGACTTGGATAATGCAGTGGAGAATATGCTTATAAAAGTTGCAGATGACACTAAGCTGGCAGGGGATGCAAGCACTTTGGAGGACAGGATTAGAATTCAAAATGACCTTGACAAACTGGATAATTGGTCTGAATGCAAGTAAATGAAATCAAATAAAGACAAGTGCAAAGTACTTCACTTAGGAAGGAAAAAATCAAATGTATACCTACAAAATTATAATTAACTGGCTAGGGGTTAGTACTTCTGAAAAGGATGTGGGATGATAGTGGATCACTAATTGAATATGAGTCAACACTATGATGCAGTTGGTAAAAAGGCTGATGGAATGGAAGGAGTTATGGTTTGCGGTGGTTCTTAGTTCTTCTCTGAGTTTGTTCCACAGTCTGCGATCACCCCCTAAGAAATACTGTTTCTTGCACAGAGTAATCTTTATCCTTATAGTAGAAAGTTCCATGCGGCCATGGGGAGCAGAATTTGTCAACCATAACCTTCAGCCTTTCAAAGTATAACTCCTGGTGGATCTGTGTTGTTCCCCACACTAGTAGCATTTGCGCTTTTAATGGCAAATGGAGAAAAATTATTTAACCATCGTTGTAAGCTCACCAAGGCAGCTTTTGTATGTCTGCCTCATTCAGTGACTGGGGTGGAATCAGCAGCCCACTGTATCTGAGACAGCATTACAGGCCTAGATGGTGTCATCCATGTAAGTCATAAATCATTGTCAAGTGTGTCCAAGGGCATGGAGCAGTCTTCAGCACCCTCATTTGGAATTCTTCACCATATTGTAACCACAACACTCCCTATGTGTGTCATGGGAAATGTTGACTAGATAACTGAATAGGATAACACTGTGGTATGGATATTTCTTGCACATGGCAGATGCAACAGTAGCAAAAATTGCTTTTCCATTTATGTGTTATTTGTGTTGTTTTTCATTCTTAGATTCCACCTCATCCTCTCCTATTCTATCTGAGACGACTTCCCTATACAAATCTCTGTCTCACTGCTGTTCCTCCTTTTCAGACTGCAGGCCAAACAAACTAATAACACTCTACTCAGTTCACACAAAGGAAGTGCAAATGCTCTGCTGGATGGACACAGTTACAGAGTACTCCCTGATCATATCAGTATTTGTTCTGCAGCTTCCAGGGAGGAGGTGTGAAGAACTGAGGAGGAAGCATGTCCCAACCTCCACCCTGAGTGATGAGACTGATTCAAACACTGCAGTTTAAAAACCACACAGTACTGCTCAGGGAACCCATTAGGAATTTAAAATCAAACACATTTTGTGAACATAGTGACTTTTGAGTCAAAAGCCACAGCTTAGAGCACTGAGGACCACAAGTTAGGTAGCACTTATTTGTATGAAAACTGTGCAAACCTAATTCTCCCAACTCATTGTGTTAATAAAGCAAACAGAGTCTTGCAGTGTAGCATCATTTAAACAATTGTGGTATCTGGGTTTTATATGCATAGAATCCTTTCTACTCTATTCTTCATCTCTTTACTTTCATCTACACTTTAATAAATTATTGAGAGGATTTTTAAGCATAGGAATAAAAACAAAAACATTGGAATATTTGTGACCTGAAAGTTAAGTATCTATTGAATTGACAGGTTTCAGAGTAGCAGCCGTGTTAGTCTGTATCCGCAAAAAGAACAGGAGTACTTGTGGCACTTTAGAGACTAACAAATTTATTAGAGCATAAGCTTTCGTATGCATCCGAAGAAGTGGGCTGTAGCCCACGAAAGCTTATGCTCTAATAAATTTGTTAGTCTCTAAGGTGCCACAAGTACTCCTGTTCTTTTTATTGAATTGAAATGTTCCAAACTGTATAAAGAGCTTCTGACACTGGATCTCTACCAAAACACACACACGCATCGGTTCCCCTCTGAATTCATTAGCCTTCCCACACAATTGAACATGGATGCCTAAATTTCTTTATCTTCAAGATTTTTCAGTCTGAGTTCTAGGTCAGTGAGTCAATCCTGCATGTTACTTTTTAATCTATTACATTGTTGTTTTAGCTATGCTATTCTCACATCTCTTTCTTACGGACATTCTGAAGGAAATAATGTTTTTAAATCAATGTCCTTTTACACAGAAGAGCAGTAGCTCTGAAAAATCACCCCTTTCCTTATTAATAATCAAAAGAAAATCTAGTTTTATGGAGGCATGAGTTGAGTTTCAGTAGTTAAGGTCAAGATTTATTATTGTCACAGTTCAGGGCAACTGCACCTATATTCCCCCTCTATGGTCCAACAAGAGCATCCACTCTTAAGCTTCTGGACACAGGTCTCTTTCTGTCCTGGCCAAGGTATTTCCAGGCTGCACAGTTTCCTGCCTACACTGTTGTATTCCCCCAGCAAAGCAGACCACCTAAACAGGCCTACGTCTGCACTTTGCTTACTCTTTGAAAGCTATAAACAGTGTAACTGCTGCAGTTATAAGTGATCACACAGCTTTTTTTAGGCATGTACATTTATGGTTAAGGTGACGGCATTACAGAGAAAACACACTACAAACAATAAAAGAACCTACACAGATGCTAATATGTTTACCAGAGATCACTCCAACTCCAACAAGGGCTCTGGTCAGTGAACAGTCTTTCAAATCCCACCAACAGGTTTTTCTGTACTCATAAGTTCATATCAGCTATTAGCTCAGAAACAAACACACCCATGAATCTGTGAGTCACTCTTGTATCCAGTTTGGGCCTTTTTGATCTGTCCTCATTTAACAGATCAGCAGACAAAAAGTCCCCTCCTCCGTGCAAAGCTTCAAAGGCTGAGTTCTTGCTTACCTGGAAGAGTTTATATTTGCATACACCTCCCTGTAGAGAGATCCACTTAACTTTAAAAAGCTCATGTTGTTTCAGATAGACCTTTGAAGCTTATAACACTTCCCAGGGTTTTACATTAGTCAGGTCTCCTCCTTAGAGGCCTTACATAAAATTCCACAATGATACATAAATATTTGCATTTTAACACAATGAACTAAAATACATAAATTTAATTCAGTAAAATTTAACTTGATGTAGTTAAGTTTGTCCAGAATATTGCAGGAAATTGCCATCTCTGCCACAATTCTATTATTATTTTTATTACAATTGCACCTAGGGACCCTGACTGAAACTGATGCCCCATTGTGATGGACACTATTCAAACACAGTGAGCCAATATGTTCTCCTTCCTGAGTTTCCCCCTTCCAAGCAGTGGGCACCTTTCCCGTTCTGTGAGGTTCCCCTCCTTTTACCATTCCCAATCTGCAGGGTCTCTGCTTCTCCTCCCATCTGGGAACTCCTCCTGAGGGAGCTTATGCTGTGGAGCTGCCTCCCTGCCAGCCTTTGAATTCACCAGGGAAAGCAGTGTAGAGCAGCCAGGGGGGAGGCACTCTCTGGGGGTTGTGAAAGGCTTTGGTTTGGGGACCCTTTGGAATGAAAGACATTATGAGTGTGAAATAGTCTGATAGCGTCTACCCACTCAAGCCACCTGTTTTCCTTTATTCCTAAGGACCAGGAAAATATATAGTGTTGACTTTAGTAGTAAGATTTCTGATTTATACAGTACAGGGATCAAATATAAATGGAAACACACAGATATCCCAACACAGGTTGGATGCTAAGTTTTTACTTTGAAAAAGGCTTTACCTTAGACAGTTACAATAATGGCTGTAATCAGATGCATTTGACTCCCAACCTCCCATGAACTGCATCCTAGGTACCCTTTAAACTTGGAATATGGGTTTGTCTGTTGTGAAGAGTCTGCCAGAGTTGCTATGGCTACCCCAGCAGGGGTGGGAAGTTGTGTGCACAGGCTGTACACAGCTCACGCTGCTAGCGCTACATTTCACCAGAGCTCCCCAGACTGCCTCTGCAGCAAAAACAAAGAGGTTAGTCTACCCTTATTTGCTGTTAAAAGAGGGGAGATAGAAATGACTTTATGTTAGGAACAGAGAGATTCCTTGTTACCGGTTATTCTCCTTTAATTGCTCTGGCACAGCAGGAAAAGAAAGGGTTAACAATAAAAAGGTTTCTAGTAATTAGCATAGAGGGCTTTTCCATGTCCTTCTGTGCTCACCCTCCTCCTGCTTTGCTGCTCTCAGAACTAGAACTGGACAACGGGCAGCAGAACTTGCCAGGAGAAAGGTTAAGGAATCTTTTGACATCAGGTGGGGGTATGGCTGATTCCTCCTAGCCCCTGTGGGAAGCTGCTAGTGCTAGCTCAGGACCCACTACAGAAATCTCTGCTACAGCAGCTACATACAAACTGAGATGAGCTGTCGAGAGATCATTGGCCGCCAGGGAGAAGTTAGCGCAAAAAGCAGCAGGATTTCCCCCTACTGTTAACCTCATCTCAGAAAACGAGCTCCCCAATGTAGACTCTGCAGAGAATAGTCACAGATTTCTATACAGGGTTATAGGTTATACAGGTAAGAAGGGAGGGGAGAACAGAAAAGCGCCTGGTTGCTGCTGAGGACTCAGTTGCAGCAGCTACCCAGTTGAGCGACAGGGCACCTCTGAGTGCTGCCCTCTATTAATTACTAGCTGGCAGCCCAGAACCACTGCTCATTAGAACAGAGCTGCAGGGATCAGAATGAAGGCACAACTACACCTCTACCCCGATATAACATGACCCAATATAACACAAATTCGGATATAATGTAGTAAAGCAGTGCTCCGGGGGGGGTGCTGCGCGCTCCGGAGGATCAAAGCAAGTTCGCTATAACGCGGTTTCACCTATAGCGTGGTAAGATTTTTTGGCTCTCGAGGACAGTATTATATCGGGGTAGAGGTGTATTATCTCTCAGCCTCCTAAACACTAAGGCCAGAATTCTCAGAAGAGCTCAGCACATGGGGCACATGCTGGGTGCCCAGCTTTGAAAATTTGGCTCTAAAATGTCACCTCCTTGCATATCCTAAACTTCCACTGACTTCAGCTGGAGATTTCAGGCTGCAAAGGAATGTAAGACTGGGCCCCAAGAAGATGGTGGAGACCTCCAAAGTGTGTAACAAAGAGACAAAATTCATAACAATCTTTTTCACTAGAGTACATGAAATTGTTGAGTTAAACCACTGACATTTATGTACATTCTCTGATTTCGAAAGCAATAAATATACAATACCTGTACCATTGAATTTAAAGAAAGTAAATATTGAAATTAACTCAAAACTGGCATAATAAATACGCATTATTTTAAAATGGTTCCTTGCAAGGAATGCTCCAATTGAGGGTGTTCACTTGAAGCAGTAAAATAAGCTCTATGGTTCATTTTCTTCAGTCCTCAAATTGCTGAAAGGGTTACAGCTTGCTGGGAAAAAGGGGGTAGAGTAGTTGGACAACTTGTCATCACAGACAGCAGATAGCTATCACTCTCTCTTTGGTTATGAGTTGGCTCACTCTGAGGGGAGTGCAGCAGGTTGATTTTGGGGACAAAGCTGGAGTGTTCAAGAAAGAGCAGGCTTGCTCTTAGCATCCCAAACATTCTGGCTCCAGTCAGCTTCTGCAGCTCTGCAGGTCACACTGGCAGTTTTAGGGGGTGGGGAGATGGCATCTGACAGACAAATGGTTGGAGCTGGGTGAATTCTTTGGTAAAAAAGGCTTTTAAATTAAATTTACTTGTGTTCAAATTTGTAAAATAACCATAAAACTAAATTAATTTTACAAAAATGTGAACGCCTCCCACACTGGAAGACTGATTTAAAGAAGAAATGACTTTCAAAAGATAACATTTAATCCTGGAGAGCAAATCATGACCAGCATTTCACTCTCTGACACTCTACATAAACTCTACTGAGAGATCAGGACAGACATCCTTTAATGGTGAAAACATAATCAGGGATCAGACACCATAGATTCAGAAATGCAATGAGAAAATTCAAAAGTTTGAGACAACACAAGAGACTTACTTCTTAGTCATGAAAAATATGACTCCCAATGGGAGATATTTTTAAAGGGCTCATCATTGAATGAATAAATAAATATGAGTACACTGTAAACAAAAAACAAGTTGTCATTCCAACACAAAAAAAACACTACATTGTGTAACAGTTCAAGTTGGTCAAGTACAACAACTATCACCCCAAGTACTAAGCAAGTAGGAAATCCAAAGTTATCCCAGGCATCATACACGGCATCCAAACAACAAGAATTGTAACTTAAGTATCCTGACTAATAATAAAACTTCATTAATTAAAACTTTATTTTAAAAAACAGATGAGAAACACTCGGAAACCAGGTGTTTCTGAACATTTGACCTAACCTGAGTCATCTTAATTAAAACTCAATTAAAATAAATCTTTAAGATATGGTATGCTATTGTCTCAATGTTCACATTTAAATCTCAACACAAATTTTGTTGAAGGGTCTTCTCAGACTTTAAAGTAGTTCACAGTGTTAACCACATCCACCAATAAAATTTATTCTCACCTGCTTCAAATATTCTACTATGCACATGACAGTGAACAGAAAGATATACTTTATCTCTGTGTTAAAGGGTAGCTAAACCAAGCTGTCAAGTACAGTGCACTTTAACTGATACCCCTTATACAGTCTAGCAGTTTCCAAACTGTTCTCTAGAACACTCAATTGTCAGGCTACAAAAGTTATTTACAATGAAGTAGCTCAAGTCCTCCTCCTGATTTAAACCTTTGAAAGCAGGTTCAAAGAAAATCTAGGACCCGTATGGAGCCACATGAATTAAATAGCATGTCATTAGAGACTTGCAAAAACGTGATATAAGAACATAAGGTAACATCTGGAGCGAGTATACATTTTGATAACATACCATAAAGCAAATAATTTTAGTGGGAGCAACAGCCTCTAATGGTCACAAGTGAGAACTGCAGCAAAACAACATTTTTGTTCCATTCCAGATATTTGTGAGAGGGTGAAACCTATGTATATTATGGCTATTAGTTTTATATTTCCTAACCTTTTAATTTAAACTTGCATCCTCAACACTGCATTTTTATAACACAAAAGCCTATGGTAATGCAACGTTAAGATGGCAAATTTGGAGTTAAAAACAGGAAATGCAAAAGATAATTTTCTCATATACAGCTGTTAGGTCACCTGCATTGCACATGCTGTATTTTAAGAGAGACATTTAACAGACTAATTAGTAATATGTAAATTGTCAGTGAATTAAAGTTCACATGAGAATCTTAGCTTTAACATTTCTGTTTTTTATTTAAAATTGTAACCTCAGAACTGTATAAAAATAAGCAGTTGTATTTAATATACTTGTGCTGTTTGTTCTGAGGAAAAGGAAAACAGTAGCTGAAATCCTAGAGTTTTGTGTTCTTGCAGTTTAGTGAGGGAGAGATGCTTACCGTGTTTCCTGTGTGTGCATGATTTTCCTTCTCTCCAATGAGTGGATATGCTTTGCCTCACAGAGCACTGTGTTTAGCAGTTAAGAGTCTAATCTGGTGGTGCCTGAAGGAACAGTAACATGCACTTGGTTAATCTCTCGGTGCCTCGGTTGCCCATTTGCAAAGTAGGCAGGGCCGGTGCAACCACTAGGCAAACTACGCTGTCGCCTAGGGCGCCAAGTAGTTGGGGGCGCCAAAAAGCGGTGCCCTGGCTCCAGGAGCGGCGCCAGGGTTTTTGCCGCCCTAGGTGGCAGCGCTCCTCTGAACATTCGGTGGCGGGAGTCCTTCCGCTCCGCGTCTGCCGGAGCGAGTGAAGGACCCGCCGCCAAATTTCCGCTGAAGATCCGGAGCGGAAGGACCCCCGCCGCCGAATTTCAGCCGAGGGCGGCAAAATTCAACCCCCCAAATCCTGCCGCCCTAGGCAACCGCCTAGGGTCGCCTAGTGGAAGCGCCGGCCCTGCCTGGCTCGGAAGGGAGGAGGAGCCGCCTTCCGGAGGCACTGGAGAGCCAGAGCGTCGGCTTGCAGGGGTGGCAAACCCCAGCCTTGGAGGAGCCAGTGCGACGCGGGGGGGCAGCAGCCCTGCAAAGGCGGCGGCACCGCTGGTAGGGAGTAGCTGCCCCCCCCCCCCCCTCCCGCCCACGCTGCAGCCCCGCGCCCCCCCCCCCCCGGGGGCTCCTGCAGTGGATGTATGCAGGCGGCAGCACCCGTGCGCCCCCCGCTCCCCTCTCGCCGCGCTCGGGCTCTGTGGCTCCCGGGCATGTGAGCCACCACCGCCGCCGGGGCACGGGGCCCTGAGCCTGCTCCGGGAGGGGCGGCGGTGGCTCACACTCCCAGGAGCCGCAGAGCCCAAGTGTGGTGAGGGGGTAGCCGGGGGGCACACGGGGGCTGCTGCCCACATGCATCCGCTGCAGGTGCCCCCAGGGAGGGGCAGGCGCGCTCCCCGGCTCCCCCCTCACCGTGCTCGCGTTCTGCGGCTCCCGGGTGTAGAAGAGGACGGCTGTAGGC
>NW_020664585.1:6737614-6763077 GCF_002925995.2 Terrapene triunguis
GCTACAGCCCACTTCTTCGGATGCATCCGAAGAAGTGGGCTGTAGCCCACGAAAGCTTATGCTCAAATAAATTTGTTAGTCTCTAAGGTGCCACAAGTCCTCCTGTTCTTTTTAAATATTCACAATACAGTAAAGGAAAACTGAGTAAGCCTATAAACACACATCTCAGAGTTTTGATGAAATCACAACCCAATTTAGCTTCTTTTACATGGTTACCATGATGTCATCAGAACCCAATTATGTCTGTGCATAACAACATAGATCATAGTTACCTGTGTAGTAAGTGTGGTTAAAGAGACACTGTTAAGACTGATTGTGGACTGGGTACTGAAATATACAGGAATCCTGCTCCCTGAAGTGACTAAGAGAGCGATATCTTTGTATATTTCACTACTCTGCCTATTCACACAGACAGAATAGAAGGGCTGAGGTAGGGATTTGTTATTATTATTTATTTGTATTATGGTAGCACCTAGAGGCCTTGACCAGGTTGGGGCTCCATTGTGCTAGGCACTGTACAAATGCATAGTAAATGAAAGTTACTGTCCCAAAGCGCCTACAGTTTGGAAACAAGATGTTAACAGATGGGTGGGACAAGCAAGCAGGGTGGAGGAAGGCAAGGCAACAATAATACCATGTATGAGGATAGACTTGGGTGTACAATTCACAGAGGTATTAAGCCAATACCAGCAGCATCAATCACAGTAATCACAATTTTCCCACTTGCTTAGTCACTGTCAAATAGCAGGTTTTGTGCAGGCTTCACAGAAGTGGTGGCTTTTAAGTAGGGATTTGAAGGATGATAATGTAATAAGTGAACATTTTAACAAGGAGATTTTCTCAATATGTAAGGGGCAGCATGGGAGGAAATACATAGATACTTGTTCGTGAAGTGAAGAAATGGGCATTTGAGACTGGCTTTGTTGGAGCAAAGGTGGGGTCAACGTCATGTTAAGATAATATGATGGATCACGAAGGAGCAGCTAAATTGTGAAGGGTTTTGGCAGTTAAGACAAGAAGATTGTTCTTGATGAGGTGGAGTGGGGGGACTTACATTATGAACTGTATAGATAATAGATATTATTATGCAATGTAGAAAATCTGCTTTTATCCTTCTATTTCCTTGCTCCAAAGTGTTTGTGTTTAGTCCAATCCAGCATCTCTGTCTCCTTTTCATAGACTTTCTATCAACATTCATTGTTATTGGTTATTGTAACATTTTATGAACTTTCACCTACTTTCCAACAATGGAGCTCACAATCAGGGTAGGCTTGCTAGACTCCAATTATTACAACACTGGCAACAGAAGCATTTGTTTTACCTTAAAATAAATCCAACTGCTCAGAGACCTCCAAAGGCAAGGAAAAACAATGAAATACATCACCACAAATAGCATAGTCTGCTGTCTTTTTGTGAGGAACAATCGACATCAAACACAAAGGTGCTTTTAAAAATTAAATCCCCCCAAATGGCTTTTGAATCAGCCAAGTCCACTGTTTTTTCTTAGCCAATTAGTGAAAGAGAAATATAAACAGCTAACTCAACTTTAATTTTTAAAATGTATAACTTCTAGCTTTCCCCTCTTCACTCAGAAATAGCCTAAACACCTCTCTCTTTCCTTCCACCTTGGGATCCTCACTTTTACTCTCACAATTGGCTATCTTTGGCAGTGGTGCTGGAACTAGGGGTACTGCTGCACCCCCTGTCTTGAAGTAGTAAAAACAAACACCAAATACATGGTTTCCAATATCAGCACCCCCACTATAAAAATTGTTCCCGCAGTCTTGATCTTTGGTATCTTCCACTGTCAGACCTCTATCTCTCCCTTCACCTGTTGCCTCATGGCTTATGGATGTCTGCAGGGGCAGATGGCCAGACCTCCTTCTTTACTGAGAGCAGTGATTGGAAAGTGCCAGAGGGGAGAACTTAAAAAAAAACCCACCCAAACTATTATTTAATCCAAACTGATTGGGGCAGAAGAGGGAACTCAGGGGGCAAAAACCATGAACATTTCATCCAAAGCAAGATTGTCTTTTAGTTTTGCAGCCTCTCATGTTATATACTTTTATTTGATATCATCTTTAGGTATTTCTCAGCATTTCTGGTTTTGAATAAGCAGGACTGTATTAAACAATGAACAGTGGGGCAGGATAGCAGTCGGCTGAGCTGGGGCTCCAACTGGCTGACTGGTTGACCTGTCCATCATTCCATACTGATGATTTGTGAACCGACTGTCTATGAATCAATGCAGTATCCCCTTTTCCAATCTGATTCTTTAATTCTAAGAATCATCTAAACAAACAGTTTCTGTCCAGCTTTCCTGATCATCAAACTGAACTGTTTATAGCTCATCAGAGTTATTGTTTTCCAAATAAACTGGTGTCCACTTTCACTTTTGGGTAAATTCTCCTTAATTTACTCTTAATACAAGCTGAGAGTCTCACATAGTCATGTGATTCTAGCAGGTGTGGCTTGAAGAAAAAGATATTGAGAAGCTCATGATATACTCATGACAGCTGGCAAAACTGCCTTTGATTCCTATAACAAATGTCTTCTCATTTATTTTTGTCTTTTAGATTATTGAAAATTATTGACTTGTTTTCTATATCCCAAAATAGGGCTTTTTCTATATCTTCTGTATTTATAAATAAAGAATAATTACACCAGCTATTAACTTATTACATATTTTGATTTATAAGAATCTATTTTAGTGCCATCCACCCTTCTCAGCATGCAGCACAAACAATTTTTAAAAGGTCAAGGGACCACAATCAATACTCTACTCAGCTCAGGCAAAGGGATTGGAAACCACCTGCAAATCCCCTGCTGGATTGAAGGCAGCTGCTCAGAGCATTCCACACTCATTAGAACTTTTGCTGGGGCTGCAGGGGAGAAGATGGAGGCAATTGGGGAGGGAGTGTGTGGGGCTGATTCAAACACTTCAGATGAATGATCACAGATTTCGGTGTGATTATTCAGTGAATTTCTGTGTCTTGCACAAGAAGCAAATCACAGAAGAAGACCTCTTTTGTGCCCTCTTACCCCAATTCTGGGTTGCTGGGATCAGGGGACAGTATGGCCCTTGTGTAAGTAAGAGCAGTCTTAGGGGTTGCTCTAATTTATGTCAACCCTGCTTTCATAGTGCTAAGTGTTGCGTAATTCCCCCTCCCATCCCTACACCCTGAGCTGCAAAAGAGCTGTGCAGGGACACAGACTGCTCCTGCCAAAAGAACTCTCACCAAGGCTGCTGTAGCTCATTTCTGTCTTTTGCATGGTATTAGAGCATCTTAAAGGGACTGGAATGGGAGCCATGACCTGTCCCACAAACTTCTAGCAAAAAATTTTACTTGAGTTTCTACCACTTTCAACAAGTAGTGTTCCTATGCCATTATATTCATTTTTAACAGCACACAGTAAATTAGTTGTATCAGATCCTCAGGTAGAGTAAAATGTCACAGCTCCATTGACTTCAACCGAGCTATGATGAATTACATAATTTGAGGATCTAGACCATTGTCTGTTCAGATATTGTTTAGTATTTTACATGCTGTATTTAAATAATTCCCCCCCCCTCCCCCAATAAAGCAATGATTGCAGTGGTTCCTTAGAAAATTTGGTTGACATTTGCAATACTTGCGGAAGACTTCCTGCATGCAGAAAGAGAATATTGCACATTGAAAATGTGTTCTATTTCAACCTATATTATTAATGGTCCCTAATACTTTACACTATAATCCTTTATTTTCAGTTGCTACTATTTTATGCTTAGGTATTTTTTAAGTTTCTTATTTCTGTTTGTTTTGACTTTAGTTTAGTTTACCTTTTTAAAAGCCAGATGTTAAAGTCATGCTACTGAAATATTTGCATTATAAAATGCAGCTTATAGATGGAATATTCTTCCTGTACCCACCTTGGTAATGTCTCTCTAGTTGCATTTCTGACAACTTTGTGTTTTCATTTCCAGCTAAGAACAATATGCCCATTGTAAAATATCCTAGGACCATAGAGCCTCTCTGGATTGAATGGGACAGGAAGGCACAGAAATGTGGATTAAGACATACAATTTATGCTGTCAATAGGGATCACTATACTGGAGAATGGTTGGACAATTTGAAGCATGGTAAGAATATTGCTTACTAGAAGGTGCATTATACATTTATATGTTCTTTATATGTTCTAAGGGGCAGAGACTTTTAACTAATTTTATCTGTTTCTAGAGCACAATCTGTGTGTGTGTATATATATATATATATAATGCAGATTTCTAAAATTTTGCTCAAGCACATTTTCATGTTAAATAAAAATACGCATGTTCTGGTTTGAATAACTGCAAGTCAAACAAATGTTGCTGTGCACATTCATAGCAAAACATTACTTTGAAAATACAGACTATTGCTTTAGTCAGTTATATGCACCTGAAACTACCTTGTATGTATAATAAGAGTACATGATGAGGTGTGGGATAACATTTTTATTGGCATAAATTTCAGTACATTGTCTATTCTGTATATACCACCTAGATTACAGAGGAAGTCGTTAAAAATATTTGAGAACATTTTCAGAAACGTTATTGATACTGGGTGTAATTTTAAAAAGTTCCTAAGTCACTTAGGAACCAGAGTCCCATTCACAGTCAATGGGACTTGTGCTCCCAAGTCATTTAGGTGCTTCTGAAATTTCCACCCTGTGTGTGTGTGTGTCCACTACTTCACATTCTCTTTCCCTGTTTACTGCAGAAAACAAAGTGAAAATATCCACTGGAAACTATGGAATTTTATTGATATTATTTTTAAAAGCACGTATATGTAGCTAGAAGCAGCTGTTGAGAAAAAAATATTAAAAATCATCTTTAATGTGGATGATCTAGTTTTCTTAGATGCCTTTTAGGTGTGGTGAATGGTTGGGGAGTAGTCAGTAGTTTAAGGTGAAGTTAAGATCAAAAGGACAGATCACTAATTTAAGAATAGAAATTTTTATAAGAAGAATACAGTTAGTAAAAAATAGATTAAAACCCCCAAACATTCAAAGTTAAGATTAAATTTACAGGAAACCCAAGCATTAAAGGTATTTGAATTCACTGGTAAGGTACCCTTACTCAGCAGCGGCTCCAGGCACCAGCGCTCCAAGCACGTGCCTGGGGCGGCAAACCGCGGGAGGTGCCCTGCCGGTCCCTGCGAGGGCGGCAGTCAGGCAGCCTTCGGCGGCTTGCCTGTGGGACGTTCGCTGGTCCTGCGGATTCGGCGGCAATTCGGCGGCGGGTACGCTGAAGCCGCAGGACCGGCGCAGGTATGCTGCCGAAGCCGTGGGACTGGGACCTCCCGCAGGCATGCCGAAGGCTGCCTGCCTGCCGTGCTTGGGGCGGCAAAAAAGCTAGAGCCGCCCCTACCCTTACTTACCAATGGATTTTGAGGCCAATGTTACTTTGTTTGGTGATTTTGGTGGTGCAGTGGCAAAATAGAGTTTATAATGAAAGCTCATGTGCAGTCTTAAATATACAGTGACCCTTTGCTCAAAAAATACAAAACAATCCAGAGATTTTGGACATAGGAAGAATTGTTCAACAGTCACAAGTTCATCCTCAGCATTCTCACCCCTGCCAGACTGCGGTGCTCAGGACCTGAACTTGTATCCCTTAAGGCATGTGATACTTCCATACCTGTGCATTGGCCAGGGCTGGGGTTTGAGGCTTATTCAAATAGAGGAATAAATTATAAATGTGTATTAGCAGGGCCAACAAGAGGGGGGGAAGCTGGTACAAATTATCGGAGTCCGCAAGGGGGCCCGGTGTCCGGCTTCCCCCCGCTCTTGTCGGCCCTGTTTAACCAGTCCACCCTTGCTGGGGGGCCCGAAAATTTTTTTTCACCGGTGCCTGAACCCGCTCTCGGCGGCCCTGTGTATTAGTAGCGGGTCGTACGCTTCATAGCTTGTGTATGGCAAGCCCATTGCACACACCAGAGGCTCTTTGCATTCCTCCATTCCCTCTACAAGCTCACTGTGTGCCACCCTCCCATTCCCCTCATTGTCAAGGGACTCCCTGCAACTCCCTTCAGTCCCGCTTCTGCCAGGAGTTCTGTGTGCCTCATCCACCACACATCCCATGCCAAAGTCTCCCATTCTCCACCCCCATGCCAGCAGTTCTGTGTGCACCCCCATTCCTACTACCCCTTAAGTCCTCCATGGCTCTGCATGCCCCCCATTATTTCCTCCTTTGAGGGGGTCCTACATTCTCCTCTCTATGGCAGGGGCTCTGTGAGCACCCCTGATTGTTATTCACCTATTTAAAATGTCTCAGTCATGCAGAAACAACAACATGTAATTTAGAGAAACAATCACACTCAAAGCAAATCTTTGGGAAGAAAAGATGGATTGAAAAGTGTACATCCAAACTACTGGGTGACTGGTTAAGGGTAGAGTTGCAGAAATTAGGGTTAGTTCCTGAACAGTTTGCAAATAGAAAACAATGGTTAAATGCCTCCTATAATTTATATTCACCCAGCTCTCCTGTTCTCCCATGCTTCTTATGGAGGCAGCACCTTAATGGGGCAGGTTTTACATTTTGCAGTGATGGGACTAGGAAACCTTTTTAATTTTTACTGATGTTGCTTGTACATCACAGCAAACCAAGTCAGTATAAATATACAAGATAAACCCAAGGGTGGGAAGAACCCCAAAGTATCAGAGCATAGAGGAACATTCTAAAATGGAGGCACTTATCCAAACCTATGGAGACTCCCACCAGGCCCCACAACCCTCCCACTCCCCTGCCCTAAGCAGGCCTTTACCTCTCACCATCTACTTGGGCAAGCCTAGAGTGCTGCAAATCCTCTCTGGTGTTATTGACATTTGGACTCTATGGGGCATGTCCCCTTTCTGTCTCCTTTCTGAGCCCCTCTTTTCCAGGCACTCCCTGTCTCTTCTCTCCCAGTGTGGCATCCCCACACTCTTAATTGACCAGTCTTTGGTTTCCTCCATGGTTCCCCATCACCTGTGCTCTCCCATGCTGCTAGCTGCTTCCTGGCTTATTAATTCCAGCAGGGAGAGCAGTGAAGAATAAAACAAGAAGAGAAGGGCAGACCTGGCCTCCCAGCCTCACTGTAATGGCCAGAGGTGAGAACTACAGCAAAATTAAAAATTATTGTTCAGTCTGAGCTAATTTGGGAAAAGATGGAGCAAAATCTGGGAGTATTGCCCCAAAACAGGACTGTTGGCAAGTATTAAAATGTAGATGTTAATGACATACAAAGGATCGGAGCAAAGAAGTAGTATTATTCACTGTTTACAGATAGTAAACTGAGACACAGGGAGATTAAGTGACTCACCCAAAGTCACATAGGAAGTCTCTGATAGAGATCAATAGTGCATCTGACTATCTGAATCACAAGCATGAATCTAGCCTCATTTAGAAAGAGCTGCAAGCACATATATTTACCTGTGCCTTCTCATATTCTAGATTGATCAAACTATAAAATCTTTTGTTCCTGATTGACCACTTAAATTAAAAGCTGTGCGCAGAGAGAAACATGGTATTCTGTCTCTCTTGTTTATATAGTTAATGACTCCTATTTAGCCTTGTAAAGGTGCCCAGATACTTTATAAATGCTTATAATAACAACAACCATATACTATTTTATGTCTTACTGTAGCCCCTGTACTTTGTTACAACAGGTAAAGGTACACAGACCTGGAAAAGTACAGGCGCAATATATAATGGTGACTGGAAGTTTGGAAAACGGGATGGATATGGAACATACAGCATTCCTGATCCTGTAACTAAAGAATACAAGAAAGTGTATTCAGGCTGGTGGGAAAATGACAAAAAATGTGTAAGCGATCTTTGTTTCAAGTCTTTTACTTGAAATTACCTCTCAAGATTTTAGCAAGTGGCAGGAGACGATCTCATGTTTTGAAATTAGTCCAAAATCATGGGGGAGATTTGGAAACAAAATAAAACAAACAACAAAGCTTAAAATGTTGATTTTAAAATTACATCTGTAATCTGAGGCTAAACTGAAGGTATGAAGAGACTTTCAGGAAAGAATGCATGTGAGACCTATGAAAGCATAGTGAGGCTGTTATTATTTAGAGCTTTCTTGGCCTGCCAAGGTGGATGGCTGAAAGTATGACCTTCCCTCTCCCCTTAGCTCCCAATGTTCTTGCAATTCTGTGTATGCTTTTGGTTTCCAAAACAAAATGCTTCAATGCTTTGTTTATTTTTTCTATTAGATACCATAGAAGATTTAATCTCAAAGCTTGCAGTGGACATATAATATCTTGTGATTGCTGGGAGAAGGAACGAGATTAAGCTCTCCTCTGGGTTTGAATTTTGTTTACATTTTAAATTTAATTTTGTTCTGTTGAAAAATTGACACCCCTGGAGACTAAAATCCTTTCTCCATAGAAAAGGCTCACCAGGGGCAATAGCAGTTACCTGATTGCCTACAGTGGCCTTTCAATACGTCTCTGCCCTATAGACAATTCAGTTTTCAAGGTCATTGGATCCTTGGTCTCTATTGAAATTCCCAGCAAAGAGGAGTAGTTGTAGTGGTGATCTTTTAAATGTGGGCACCTGTCCACTGACAGCTGGAGTGAAATAATATATAACCAAATAGCTGTCATATCATGACTACAAACCTGGGTCACATTCAAAACTAGAAGCAGAAAGACAAAAAGGTCTGTATCCCTCAACACGTCCATCTAGTTTCTACTATATTTGAATTGGTCAGAGGAAACTTGTTAAAAAAGCATGTATTGAAAGTGTTGCAAGAAGGCGCAGCTTCTTAAAATAGCTTCTTTAAGGGTCGATAGAGTATATTAGAACTATAACACGGGTCCTTTTGGAAACCAAGAGACTACTCAAAAAGGTCAGTGTTTCAAAGAGGGTCATTCTTCATAACAGGAAAACCACCTTTGTAATAATGATTGCAACCTTCTTACATGCAGAATCTTTTTGAGAAATATTTCCTGGTCTGCTAGTGAAAACTTCCTGTTATTCTTTGTATATGATCTTAAAATAAATTAACTGTCTTATATATCTAAATGGCAGGCACTTCCATGGCTCTAGACTCTTGAGGGAGGCCTCATTTCTCATTCTTTGAAAATATATTTTGAGTGGTTGACCTTCAGTGAGTGATTTGTAATGACATCCTGATGCTGCTATTCCTTTACTTATATAAAAGCTTCCCATTTGCATTCTTGAAGCTCAATAAAATTAATATTCAGAAAAATCAATTCTTTCAAGAACTGATTTTATTTTTCTACTGAGATAAGATACTTTATTCCTCTGGGGAAACTCATCAATATCATGTAAATGTTTCTGACTGATAGGAATCCCCAAAATAGGGCATGCCTTTTGAGACTGCTTTTTGGCTTTTCATAACAGGTGAACACATTGTTTCCTGTGTAAAATAAAATGTGTGGCCTTAATCAAGGAGTCCATTAACCACAACCCACCACTGGCACCAATTGATTGTCAACTTCAGAAGCAACACTAAGGACTGAACAGGTTATGGAGACTGCATCACCGCAAAAAGTAGACCCTTCATGACAAGATTGAAACACATGGCAGGGGGCAGCATGGATGAAGCTTGGATTGATGTACCTGTTGTATGGATAAACAGAATACTTCCCTCTCCATGGCTATCAATACAACAACTTTTGACAGTGCTAAATTCATTATTAAATCTTTAAAAAATAAAGGAAGGAAGCACAAAAGCTTTTGAGGGGAATTTCATGTTTTTATGATTTTTTAGGGGGGGGTAAAGAATCAGGGAACAGTGCAGATTCTCTGCTCTGAGCTAAAGTGGAACTGAGTTTTCTGTTTCTGTGCTGCAGTCTTTGTTAGGTTGTTTTCTCCTCAAACTGTTGTGTAGTAGTTACTGTAGGTGTTTTCTGAGGTGGCAGCTTACAAGATAATGTGTTATTAATTGGGAGCACTAGAATGGAACAGTCAAATTCTGGTTCTCCAAGATTTTCTGATTTTCTCCAATTAATGGTCTCCTTTCTGAATAGTGGAAATTCTTCTGCTTTTGTTGTTGTTTTATCCTTTTTATTTTTGGATTTTATGTAGTAGTAATAAAACACAAAGGAAAGAAAGGCGGTTGGACTGCAGGAGAGGAGGAACTTCCTGTTCCATTTCTCCCATTGATGATGCCAAGTGGAGAATCCCACACCACCTCAAAATTGAAGGCTTGTCTACATAGGGACAGTCAAGATAACTTCACACCAGTAGTTAATTTAAGACACTTGTGGGTGTTCCTCATTCAGATGTAAAGTGGAGTTAGTTTGCTTTATTTTAGGGGATTAAGATGAAGTGAACTAAAGCTACTTCACTCCTGAATGAGAGCATCCGCAGAGGGGTTTAATGCATGTTAATATCACATCATTAGTTAATTAGTCTTAACTTCCCTGAGTTTCCCTATATAGATAAGCCCTGAGAGAAGATCCAGGAAAACGAGTGTTTGCTCTTGGCCCTGCTAATATCTCATTTGCTTTATCCTGTTATGTATAGCAGTGCAGGAGAGGCACAGGAATCTCACTGAAGCTTATACACACACCCCATTCCCGTGGGACCACAGAACAAAGAAGGTGGCAGGAGACAAATTGGTGGGCAGAGAAGCTCAGGAGCAAAAGAAGGAACCATTTTGTGGATTTATGTGGCTATTTGACAAAAAGATTAGTTATGGAACCATATGTGTATCTGCAAATTGGCATTATACATAGGATCCTGGGCTCTGCAGAGACTCATAAGGCTATTGGAGTATGGAGAGAGGATATAAAACTGAAAAAAGGAATGAAATGGTAAAAGTCCTGACAGTGAGACTTTTCCCTGCATCTTTAGTATCTAGTAGAGATCCTTAGTCTCCCAAGAGCCAGTGGTCCATTGCTTGGGACTAGAAAAGGTACTATATGTCTTGAGGGGCCATAGAATCCCCATTTTAAAGGACATCCCTTATTTGGTGCCCGAGTCTGTATAACAGTAAGACCCAATTTGATCATACACTATGATATAAATTTATGATTTTGTCCTGTGTAAGATTTTGTAACAGGAATTGTCAGGTGGAGTCCCTTAAAAATCCTTTGTCCCTGACAGTTGTCCTTTATTTCCTTGAAACATAGGTTATAGGGATTGATCCTGCATTGGCCAAAGGCCCTCACGGTCAGGACTAGGTTATTTCCTGCGCTGATTTCTGCATTTCTAAAATGACAATGCATTAGACTTGGCCAAACCTGCATTTGTTTTGGAGACTGTCTCTCCTTCCATACATGGGTTTGTGCTTTCACTCTTTTCTTATAAAAATATAACCTATTTACACTGTTTTGAATAGCTTCTGAGTCTGGATGCCATTAGTAATGTATACAAATAATCATGAGCAAGTTAGTGGCAGACCAGAGAAAAGAACCCAGGAGTCCAGACACTTGTTTTTAATGCAGAGACTGTCAAACTGAGAGCTGTAACCTTGTAATTTTAGGGCTATGGAATTAAGTTTTACTCGGACATGGAATATTATGAAGGGGAATGGAGTGGCGGGAAAAGAAGCGGCTGGGGCAGAATGTACTACAAGGATGGATCCATCTATGAAGGACAATGGTTGGAAGACCAATGCAGTGGCCAAGGAATGCTTCGCTTAAGTAGGTTCCAACAGCTTCTACACTTGAGACATTTGCTGGAACTTTGTCTTGACCTCCAGCGCCCCATTTTGTCTTGATATCTAGGTAATACCTCCACCAACCCTAAGTATGACCTATTAGGGGTGTGGATTCCTCCCCAAACCTTTTCCCCCCAGTTTTGGTCTTGGATTCCAGGGGGGAGGGGGGAAGCATCTGCTGGATGGCATTGTTTTAGCTCTTTGCTCCATGAAGATGGTGAGCTAATGCTACCCCTATACAGCTCTGAGTATCTCAAGCCAACACACATGTAATTTATACTTAGTAAATTGCCAGAATGGGCAGAGAGGCAAGTTAGAGGATGTACTACTTGTATGAGTAAAGAACAAATCTCTCTGTGATCAAACCAAATGCTTTGCCAAACACAATTTCTAACTGGTGCATCTGACAAGAAGTTTGGTTTCTCCAGTATTTTTTCCCCCACTTTGTGTTTATTTTGCTTTTCTTTAAAAGGATACAACTTTTTGTTTGTTTGTTTGTTGTTGATTGTTAATCAATGGTTTTAAACATCATCCCTCTCCAAAGCCCTGTGCTCATTGGGATGAGTTCCGAACAAACACAGGGGATCTTCAGGGCTCAACACTGACCCAGAAATAACACAATATGTATGAATTGGAAATTTCAGGGAGAGTCTCATCATAAAAGTAGATTTTTGGATTTTTGGTTTGGTTGGAGTTTGATCAAATGTAATCTAAAGATAAGAATCCCAATCTTTCTCAAATAGAAGATTTTGTGTTTCAGGAAGATTTTAGAAGGAAATATTATCTCCAGTGTTATGTGGGTCTTCATCTAATTGTTTCCCCAAGTGAATGCCATACTAGTAAACTGATAAAGCAAAGCAGCTAGGCAGTGTAAGCAATACCTTTAATATGCATTAATATACACACCAGAGCTATCACCTTTGCTATACACGTAAATTCACATTAGACAAATGGTTCATCTTTGTTAAAACAACACCAACAACCAACTTTCCATATATAAGTCACACAGCTCATCTGCTTCACTCCTCCTCTAGTTTATAAATTAAATGCCTCAGTTACTAGTCAGTACCCTTCGTCTCCCATTGAAGCCTAAAAATGATCAAGACCAAAGTAAAAACAAGGATTTTGTAATAAATTACTTTGGGGTTGTAATCATGTTATATAACGTGTATTATGTAACTATATACATACCA
This sequence comes from Terrapene triunguis, assembly GCF_002925995.2. NCBI lineage: Eukaryota > Metazoa > Chordata > Testudines > Emydidae > Terrapene > Terrapene triunguis. Next base: position 6,750,453 of record NW_020664585.1, read on the forward strand.
TTTACAGATGGATTCCAGTAATTTCTAGCTGGATGCTGATATCTCAAACAATGCCTCATTACAACTCTTTTAGCATAATAAACAAAGCTGATAATTAACACCACTGACCCACTTCTTTTTGCTGATGATGGGAACTCACCTTGAAGCACTCCTTCCACTTATAGTAATCTACAATATTAACAAATTTAACCAGGCATCATGTTCTGAGCATTAATTGATAACACAGCACTGGCAGTTGAGGGCCACAATTTTTTAACTATGTGAAGGCTTCAGGTTTGACATGCCTATATATGTTTAAAAAGTTGATTTTTAAACATTTTCTCTAATATTCATAGCTACATTATTATTCTCAGTTTGTCATGTTTGGTACCATTGCATTTGTGGGAGAAAGGGCTTTAGAATTATACCCAGTTTGACCCATTTCTGACACAGTATTGTCAAAATTTCCACCAGCTGGAGGATATGGAGCTGGGAGCCAGGGAGCAGCATGTCCCCTTGTGACACTGCAGAGGGTAACACCATTGAAATTATGATTTTGTAGATTTTTGCAAATCAAATGACACCTCCCTTACCTTTATGTCATTAACTTGCCCACACAATTACACGTGCTCCCAGCCTATCAAGGCTGAGTCATTGGCTGCTGTCTTCTCTCTGTTTCAAAGCCCAGAGACTTCTGTCACAGCCTGGATCTGATTATAAGCTGGATTCCTTGTGGTTAAAATTAGCCAGCACAATTATTTCATGCCCACAAGCTTAATATATTCAGCTCAGTCTCTGGAAACATGCCCACGTGCTGAAAGCTTTGCAATGGGGAAAGAAAAGCAGTTCTTCAATGGAGGTCATGATGAGCTGCAACCCAAGATTAAATTGCTTATACTGGCAGAATGCCTGGAGAGGATGATCTTAGACTAGGGAATCACACTGATTTACTGGCTCAGTTATAGTCCATTACAGGAAGGTTTTAAACCAAACCATGGCAAATGTACAACAGAGACCAAGGCTATGAACAATAGTGTTTCAACTGCCATGGAAAGAGTACAGATAGGACTCCAGTATTTCAATTTATCCTGAGTGTTTGATAGAATGGGGCTATCAGGGCCAGCCTCGTGACTTGCTGGGTCTCCAAGCGGCTGGGACAAGAGAACAGAAAGGATCAGAGCCTGAGTGGACCTTCTGGCTGTCTAGGTGCTGGATGAAACTTCATTAAATGTGGCATCCTCATTGTCCCTGGCTCCCTTCTACAAACCCAACCTAATCTATCTGTGTAATATCCACCTTCAAAAGGGCATTCCACTTTCTATTCTGTTGCCTTTACCACATGCTGACAATTCCCAAATACCCTAATGTTCTCTGCAGTGTTAGTCCAAAAGTGTCACCACCACCACCAATGCAAAGGTTGCTGGAGTTCGCCTGGACCACAGGTGCTGCCAACCAATGTTATAAGTAATGTAGACAAAAATTAACACTATTTCTGAGGGGGTGTGTTGTGGCCAGAAACACTGCAGCTGGGAAAGACAGGCTCAAGAGCAGCCTGTTATGAAATTATCATGAAGGTGACCCCGGTAATATTCCAGCATCCCTCAGAGCTGAAGTCCTAGGTGACTGCCATAATCACAGATCTAATGCCACCCCTGTGAAGGCTCTCTCATTTCCTTGCAGCTCTGTATTGTGTGTAGGTGGCACTGTTTCCTGTCCATCATGGTCTGAGTCTTAAACAATATAGAGTATAAAACTGTGTAAAAAAGAGTCTTACTTCTGTATGCAGAAAAATTGTAGGAGGTACAGTAGAGCTGAGCAAATAAATTGTACATGTAATTTATCTAACAAATGTATTTTTCTGTGCATGAAATGTCCATGAACAAATCACATTTTCTGTGAATATTCTTGAACGGTGGTTCATTCACAAGAAGTTAACTGCAAGTATTTGAAATTCAGATTCTTTTGATTAGACACAAAGGTCACCCAATATCTTCCTGTTTCCTGACTGCATGAGGAGAATTCTTAGAGCCAGGATTCCAGTGTGAATAGTTGTGATTATAGATCTGAATTTGTATTCCCTAACTTTTCTGCAACATTTGTTTAAAATTTGCTATGCCTCGGCACTAAATGTGTTTACTTAGAATATTTGTGGAAAGTGAATACAACATGCATGTGAACACAGTAAAGTGAATCAATGCAACACTTAAAATAAGTATTTGTCTACATTTTTGCTCCATTACGTTTCCCCTTATGGATGGAGCCAGGCAGAAGTTTTATGTATATGTTGGCTTATCCGTGTTTTGTTGATTTGTTTAATTTCTAGTCACCTAGTGAAAATGTGCACCCTTTCATTGCCTGTCCACATCTTTATTTGACCCATTACAGCAAATGAAAATCGGTATGAAGGAACGTGGAAAGAGGGAAAGAAACACGGCCTAGGAAAGTTTTTCTACCTGAATAAAGGCCAGTTGTTTGAAGGTTTCTGGGTAGCAGATATTCCGAAGTGTGGAACTATGATTGACTTTGGACGAGAAGAAGCTCCTACTCCTACGCAGTATCCAATACCCAAGGTAACTCTGCTTGGAAATTTAACCTTTGGTGTTTTCACAGACAGCACAAATTACAGCTGCCACCATTAGATTTTAAGCCATCTAAGTAGCATTTCTTTCTTCTTTGAGTGATTGTGTCCACATGGGTTCCTCACTCAGTGTGTGTATGGAGGGCCGGCTCCAGGCACCAGCTTAACAAGCAGGTGCTTGGGGCAGCCAAGGGAGAGGGGCGGCACCTGCGGCAATTTGGGGGCGGCAGGTCCCTCACTCCCTCTAGGAGCGAAGGACCTGCCGCTGAACTGCCGCCGCCAATCACGGCTTTTTTTTTTTTTGCTTGGGGAGGCAGAAATGCTGGAGACGGCCCTGCGTGTATGAGCCCCATTGCATGTAAGATTGGATTCCTTTGGCGAGCAATGTCTTTTAGGGCCCCACCTGTGCCCTAGATGTCCTTTTCTAGACCTTTAATCATTTTTGTTGCTCTTCTCTGGACTTTCTCCAAGTTGTCCACATCTTTCCTGAAATTTGACACCCAGAACTGGACACAATACTTCAGGCTTAATCAGCACAGAGTAGAGCAGAAGAATTACTTCTCGTATCTTGCTTATAAGACTCCTGCTAATAAATCCCAGAATTATGTTTGCTTCTTTTGCAACAGTGTTACACTTCTCCCCAGTTCAGGAACCCCCACCCTCTTGGGACCTCAGTATAATATTAACAGGTTGTTGTGTCCCTTCTTTGAGCCCTTAGCACCCTTTACCCTATACCACCTATCAATGAAGGCTGCCCTTTTAGTATCTATTACATCATCTCAAAGGGTAGGGGAGATTCAGTCTCTTATGGTGGGTCCCCTTTATACAGTGTTTCATCCCCAGGCCTCATCCCCAATTCCTAGCCAAAATTGTTTCAGAATTCCATATGAACTAAATTAATTAATCAATTTTCTTCTCCAAGCCTCACTCAGCTCCAAGGAGGGGTGAGGGGACTTCGTATGCTTGATATAGTAAGGGCATTATCATACTACTTTAACAGGACAAAATCATTCAGGAACAACCTAGACTGTTTGTGGCCTTTGCAGATAGGGTTAAGGGTCAGGCAATACATATCCTCACACAGATTATGAAAATGGGACTCCAACTGTATAAGAACATGTTACAAACTAGCCAACTTAGAGCTACTTAGCCACATTACTGCTCATTCTGCTAGGGTTCAAGCAGTCTCTGCTGCCTGGTTGAAGAATGTCCCTATTTCTGAAATGTGTAGGGCAACTATGTGGAGCTCAGTTGACACATTTACAAGACACTATTCTTTGGTAGAAGCTTCCAAGTTGGGTGCCTGTTTTGGTAGAGGTGTCCTGCAGTAATTGTTTAAGTAGGACTCCTCATACCCACCTCCATTCAAAGATTGTTATTTCACCAGGAGGGGAACCCATGTGGCCAATCACGCAAAGAAGAGAGAATGATTATGTGCCTTACCCTAACTATGGTTCTTTGAGATGTGTTGTCCACATTAATTCCACAACCTGCTCTCCTTCCTCACTAATATGGGGAATTCTGTATTGGCAAAGGAACGGAGGGACAGTTGGGGCTATTGCCTTTTGTGCTCTCAGTTGGGGGAGGAGGGGAAAGCAGGCACAAGAACATCTAGGCACAGCCCCAGTGGACATTGTTGGCCAAAGGATCTTGAACTTGTGCACCAAGAGTGCAATCTCTGTCGTCAACACATACCAAAGAACCAAAGTTACTATAAAGTAATGTTTTTTTCCTCCCTTTGGTACAGTTAACAGAGGTCACCACAAACAATGCTTCACCAACTCAAGCCTCACCAAAACCCAATGTTACATTTTTTCTCTGCTCATTCCTTTGTCTAGTTTACATATCAAGAGCTTTGGGCATTGGTCTTTTTTTATAGGTCTGTAAGTAGTAGGCAAACCCATAGTGCTGCATAAATAATAAACATTGAATGGTCACTATGGAAAAATTGTCTAGATCTTAGTTGCAAAGGAACATTGAGTGACCGGATTTTTTTTTAAAGAGGGGATATAAACCTTCATGTTTCAGGGGATAAACTAACCACTAATTGACTAGGATTAGGATGAAACTTTTCCAGTAGGCAGGTTATTCCATTGTTTTCCATGCTTTGTTTTTTTGCACCTTCCTTAGAAGCAACTGATACCAGCCACTGCCAGAGACAGTCCCCATTTGTTGACTGTAGACAAATAGGCCACAACTCCCCTGTTGTCAAAAATATGCTTGTGACTTTACCACATTTTTCCTCTCTAGTCTGTTAACAGGATCTACAAGTCAACATCTACCATGCAAACCACTGTGGCAGGCCTGGGTTATACTTTGTCTAGACTATGTACGTGCTAAGGTGGCACCCACACAGCCTATACATAGATAGTAAAACGGAGAAGTAAAAAACGGTTACTCACCTTTTGTAACTGTCGTTCTTCCAGTTGTGTTGTTCATATGCGTTCCAATTAGGTGTGCGCACGCCGCGTGCACGGCTGTTGGAAAGTTTTTCCCTATCAGCATCCATCGGGTCAGCTGTGGAGCTCCCTGGAGTGGCGACTCCATGGCGCTCAATATATGACCCTGCCGACCCGGTGCCCCCTCAGTTCGTTCTTGCCGGCTATTCCGACAGAGGGGTAGCGGGGCGGGTTTGGAATGGATATGAGCAACACATCTCAAAGAACAACAGTTGCAAAAAGTGAGTAACCATTTTTCTTCTTCGAGTGATTGCTCATATCGATTCCAATTAGGTGATTCCCAAGACTTACCTAGGTGGTGGGGTCAGAGTGAAAGAGTGCAGATTGTAGCACCGTTCTACCGAAGGCCGCGTCGTCTCTGGCATGCTGGACGATTGCGTAGTGCGAGCTGAAGGTATGCACCGAGGACCAAGTCGCCGCCCTGCATATTTCTTGTATAGGCACCTGGGCCAGGAACACGGCTGATGAGGCCTGGGCCCTAGTGGAGTGTGCGGTGAGAGCTGAGGTCAGCACCCCGGCCAGCTCATAGCAAGTGCAGATGCAGGATGTGATCCAGGAGGATATTCTCTGAGAGGAGACCAGGAGGTCTTTCATCCGGTCCACTACCACTACGAATAGCTGGGTCGATCTTCTGAATGACTTAGTGCGTCCGATGTAGAAAGCCAGGGCTCTGCGGACATCGAGGGAATGCAGCTATTGTTCCTGGGGACCAGCGTGAGGTTTCGGGTAAAAGACGGGCAGGAAAATGTCCTGGCTGGTGTGAAAGTTCGACACCACCTTTGGGAGGAAGGCCGGGTGCGGTCTGAGTTGCACCTTATCCCTGTGGAAGACCGTTTAAGGTGGGTCCGAGGTGAAGGCCTTCAGCTCAGAGACTCGTCTCGCGGATGTAATGGCGACCAGGAAAGCTGTCTTCCAGGAAAGATATAGGAGGGAGCACGTGGCCAGTAGTTCAAACGGGGGCCCCATGAGCCTCGAAAGGACCAGGTTAAGATCCCATGCAGGGATGGGCTGACGGGGAGGAGAGGCAATGTGACCGGTACGTCCACTTACAGCTCCAGCAGCCTGGTGTACCAGTGCTGGAAAGGCCATGCTGGAGCTATCAGAATCAAGCGAGGGAAACGTGGAGAACTCGCTAAGCAAGACGCCACAGTTCTAACAACCATCACGGGTGGTAAGAAGGAACTGAGGGGGCACCGGGTCGGCAGGGTTATATATTGAGCACCATGAAGGTGCCACTTCAGGGGGCTCCACAGCTGACTCGATGGATGCTGCTAGGGGAAAGCTTTCCGACGGTGCTCACCTAATTGGAATCAATATGAGCAATCACTCAAAGAAGAATCGATAGGCACTGCTGTCATCATAAAATGAGGAAAGCGTAGAAAGTGTTTTAAAGTATTTAGTGACAGACTGCAGGATAAATTAAAGTCCAGTTAAGAGGGAGATTCTACAGCAGCTCTTGAATAATCAGTGTTTACAAATCTTGAGCTTCTTTAATTATATTGCGTAAAATATTTGTGTTTTTAATTTAGATTGAACTGGCCAATCCAGATGATGTTTTAGAAGAGGCCCAGGCAATGCTTGATGACAGCCAAGAATGAGAAAAGGCTACTGATAAAGATATGAGAAAAGAACACAAGACTCATTGTTACTTCTTCATTTGAATCATCTTTCTAGATCCATGGTATATGAGACGGTGTGTTTTGTAAAGCAGAGAAGAAGCACCCAAACCTACTTTGGTCTCAAGAAATTAATTAGTTCCTCAAAACTGCCACAATGTATACTTCATTCTGAATTTCTATTTGGACAGGATCAATTTTACTGAGGAGTTTGGAAGCTGAGGAGACCTTATAGGAAGAAATAATTCTGCCCATATATAAATTAAAAGTAGGTGTTGACCTCTTTTGACACTATATTATAGAAAACCTATGTCTGATTGTAAACCAATTTCCAGGCTGTTTTAATACCAGATGGCCATGGTCAAGTGGGCTGAAAGCCAAGCACACATTAGCCATACTTTCAAGTTCTAGTCGCAAGAATTAAAGTCATGGCACTCTGAATTAAAGTAATTCTGGAAGGTCTGTATTTTTATTTTCTTCAAACCATAGCACTAACTCAATGTAATGCTAGTGCTACTGTTCAAATTAAAAACAGACTAGTACAGATGGGTCAATGGAGATACTTGCTGGCATAGATGTCAGCCTGGTATTGCAGAAAGAGGTGCATTCTGCTGGTGGCTGCAGTTAGGGTTTTTATATGGGCTTGCTTGACCTTGCCTTCTATACATTCCAAGAGTATTAATTTAGTTTACAAATTTCTGTACCTAGGGGTAGCTTTATTGGAACTAAGAATCATTTTCATGCTGCACTGAACACCATTTCAAAAAATTAAATGAAAATGTGAGATGGAAGCTAGTTTGCAGCCAGACACAGGACTGCCATACTGTAGTGTGTTACAAAGAGGTAATTTTTCAGCAAAACAGCCATTCCCAAAACACTACCCATAAGTGCCAGGTTTACAGTAATGCCCGTTAAGTTATGGGGAGATGATTTATTCCCAAAGTGACTTCTAGTCTTGATCCAAAAGGCTGCAGGTTTCATACAAGAAATTCCTTATAATCCTACAGAAGTATTTTCTAGCTCAGCTTGAAAGGGAGGTAATAGCTGTGATGTTGCACTTTATATGATTTTATGAAAATATGCTAATGAGTGAATATAATGTAACTGGAATATGCTTCATGAAAAAGGTCTCTTGTAAGGTATCATTACAAAGCTTATAATCTACTGAGTGTGTTCATCCTATTTGTATGAATGTATCATTCTTGTATCTGAAACTAGAAATATGAACTATAACTCTGAGGGCCTATTGTAATTATGCAAAGTGTGGGCCATTAATGGTGGTTTGGAATCTTGATGGCTCCCATCAACCAGGACAATTGACTGTGGATGGCTGTTTGCAGGCAGGTCTTCCTGAGAGTCAGGCTAGGAGGAATGAAGGCTTGAGGTCTTACAGTGCCATGTGATCATGTCACCTGAACTGGAATCCATCTTTAACCTGGTGTTTTTCCATTGAGAAAGAGGGGTGGAAACCCAGAGGGACAAAGGATTCCCGCCTTATGCAAAAGATATATAAGTGGGTGGAACAGAATAAGGGGGCAGCCATCATGAGAAATCCACTAGCTACCACCTGAGCTGGAACAAGGTCTGTAGCAGGGGAAAGGATTGTGCCCAGACTAGGAAGGCATCCAGTCTGTGAAAGAAACTTATTGAAACATCTCTGAGGGTGAGATTTTAGCTGTATTCAGTTTTCTTACTATATTAGGCATAGACTTGCAGGTTTTATTTTATTTTGCTTGGTAATTCACTTTGTTCTGTCTGTTACTACTTGGAACCACTTAAATCCTACTTTCTGTATTTAATAAAATAACTTTTTACTCATTTAACCCAGAGTATGTATTAGGGGGGGTGCAAACAGCTGTGCATGTATCTCTATCAGTGTTATAGAGGGTGAACAATTTATGAGTTTACCCTGTATAAGCTTTATACAGGTGAAACAGATTTATTTGGGGTTTGTACCCCATTGGGAGTTGGGCATCTGAGTGTTAAAGACAGGAACACTTCTTAAGCTGCTTTCAGTTAAGTCTGCAGCTTTGGGGCACGTGGTTCAGACCCTGGGTTTGTGTTGGAGCAGGCTAGTGTGTCTGGCTCAACAAGACAGGGTGCTGGAGTCCCAAGCTGGCAGGGAAAGCAGGGGCAGAAGTAGTCTTGGCACATCAGTTGGCAACCCCAGGGAGTATCTTTGATCCAACCCGTCACAATAGCTATCTATTATTCTGCCCTGTCACAGCTGAAGAGGGTTTCTCCCATCAAAGCCCAAATGAATTGGCTTTTGGTAGGTGAACTAGATATGTAGGGGCTGCCCAGAATAGAATTCTTCCCACATTTTGGGGAGCCACACCTATCACCCACAGACTCTAGCAGCCACAGCCCTCCACATTCCCTCAAGTTTTTTGGCCAAAAGATTCTGAAGTTTAGTTGGTCTGGTCACACCTCCACCCTCACTTCCACAGAGTAAGCTATTGCAGAGGACAGCTCTGTGAGATGCAGAGGGGAGGGAGTATAGTTCCCTTGCCCAGCATCCCCATGGCCCGTCCTCCCTGCACAGAGGAATCACCGTGTTTCCGTTAGTCTCACAGCCTTTTGTGCCTGCCTAGGGGAGATGGAAAGCTGGATTTCCCTTACATACTCCATAGTAAGCTATAATGAATTTTCAAAAACATGTTTTGAAATACCCAGTCCTCTCAAGAACTATGTATAGTCTTAAGTACAGTGGTGGCTTCTACTAACAGTTGGTGCTCTAGATAAATGTCATTAAGGAGGCCTGAGAATCCCTCTGTGATATCAAAATGCACATCTGGTAAATAGAAGGCAAATTATAAGCCTAGCTCTACCACCACCTCTCTCTCTCTCTCTAGCCTTCAGTAAGTCACTTACCCCTAGAGCAGTGGTTCTCAACCAGGGGTCCGGGGCCCTGTGAGGGGCCACAAGCAAGTTTCAGGGGGGCCACCAAGCAGGGCAGGCATTAGACTTGCTGGGGCCCAGGATAGCAAGCCAAAGCCCCACTGTATGGGACTGAAGCACAGGGCCCGATGCCCTGCCACCTGATGCTGAAGCCGATGCAACTTAGCTTCACGGGGCCTCCTGTAGCATGGGGCTTGGGCAGTTGCCCTGCTCGCTACCCCCTAATGCTAGCTCTGACTTTTACATGTAGAAAAATAGTTGTAGCACAGGTGGGCTGTGGAATTTTATAGCATGCTGGGGGGGGGCTCAAAGAAAAAGGTTGAGAACACCTGCTGTAGAGTACACATCATTAGGTTCAAGTCAAAGGCGGCATGCTAGTTTACATTAGATGTTTCCAAACTGGTGCAAGAGATATATGTACCTTTTGCAGAGCACTGCTATAAGGTTTCATATGTGTAAAGCACACAAGTGCCATGTTACATCAGAACGTCTGAAGCTGATTAATGAAAACCAAAAACCACTGTTAATCAGTTACTATGGGATTAGCTCATCTGATTTACACTGCACTTCTGAATATCAATAAAAATGAGAATATATTTTTGTTGAGGGTTCATTCAACGGACTCCCCAAAGTCTAACTTAAGTAGGAGCCTCCTTTAAAAAAAAAAAGTAGTGAGTAGAGAACAATATCAAGGTCAGGCTTAATCCCAAGAATAAAGCAGTGTTAAAGTGAGGAAAGAGACTGTGACTACATTATTCTCTTTATGCTATTTGTGGAGTCGGGAAGGGTTTTGTCTACACCTGGTAGCCCATGGACCATATTACACTCAAAACTCTGAATGATGAATCACTGAACACTTAAAAGGATATCTTCATGAAGCTGAGATTATTACTGGCACCGTGTAACTAAATGGAGTAAAATGAATGACAGTTACAAAACAAGAAGTTTGTCAGATGTCTTGGTGGCAAGACAAATTATAAGCATAATTTATTTCAATTTTAAATCTAAATATAATATATACAGTAACTGATGTTTAAACTGTTTAAAGTAAATGCTTAATACCATTAGTATAACAAGGGATCAAAATAAAATTGAGTGCACTCTACTGAGTGCAGAACATCATGAGTTCTGGTCTTTATTTGTGCCTCTGCCACGCAGTTAATATGTGATTTTGCACAAGGCACATCTTTTGTGCCCATTTCCCCAGTTGAAGAATGGGGGAAATACATACATGAGCTGTGCCTAAAGGCTTAAAGTGCAGTTATGGTCAGAAAAATGACTAGTAATAGCTCTAATTTAAAAGGAATCCAAACAGCTTAAAAAAATTAATAAGGTGCCCTGTTTACCTTGTACTTTTACAAACTCATATTTTCTATTTTTAAACGTTTTCCTCTGCTGTTGCTTTGTGAAAGACTCACAGAATAGGGGAAAAGTGACCTATCCAGGAGAAACAATGAAAGTGACCTCCTTCTACACACACCCCTTGGGGGGGGGGAGAAATTATTTATTTTCTATCCTCTTTCATCTATAGTAATTTTTAAGAGTTATAAGTTGTAAGGTACAAAGCTTTCAAAAAAGTGTAATTTTATTTAAACTTGATAGTGTCCTTTAAGATATTTGCTCCAGGATGCTTACTTTACCACAGCTTTCTAAAAGTCTATTTTCCCAGGATAAGTAAGGTATAATTAGATTTATCATTGTCAACAACTCAGTAAAGGATTGGCAACTGGGTTTTGTGCTCAAGCTGGTAAATTTTCATTACCATTTCAGAATACCGTTTACTAAAGTTTTTACTAATTTAATCCAATTAGCACTGCAGGAACAAACAGTTGTGGAACAGTGAGTGGAATTCTGCTCATCAATTATTATATTTCAGTGGCAAAAATACAACTGGTAATGTCAAAACCAGAGAGAATTTCTGTTTGACTTTCATACCCAGGAGTTTTGGGGGATGGCAACTCCAAATTTATTTTTTTGCTTATGAACAGAGCACAATAGGGGCAAAAATGTCACTCAGATATAGCCACAGCACTTGGGATACAATTTTTAAAGTAATTTTTCAGAATATAAACTGCACTTTGGGTCCAGTCTTGTCAACACATCTTACTGGGTGTAGTGCTTGCGCTAATAAGTCAGTTGCATTGATGCAAGTGGGCCTACTCATGATAGTAAGTACTACCCTCAGGAGCCAGTGTTTGCAAAATTAGGATCTTCATGTGTAAAGCATGTTGAATTCATCTGGTAAAGAGGCCCGGTATAATTGAGTACATTCAATGTAGGCATAAGCATGCACAGCTTCACTTGAAGTCAAAGAGGCATAGCTCCGATTAGGCCACGACTGATTTTGTTACCTCCATCACAAAATTACAGGATTACATTCTATATTAGCAGCTACGAGCTGAGATCCCAGTTCTGTTCCATGGGAGCTGAACATATCAGAAACTGGTACTTTCTGGGTTCAAAGAGATTTTTCACCAACTAACCCACCCATTTCCATCCTTCAGTGAAGGCAGGAGAAACCCTGCCCAAAAGCCACAATTCACTTTTTAATGTATCTAGAGTCACAAATTCTGAAGGAGTTGAAGCCAAATCCTATAATCCTTGTGTCAAGTGTGAGTTTTTGCTCGAGGAAGAAGTTAGAATTTGACACAATAGCTTGAGGCTAAAACAGCAGCTTCATTCACTAAAAGAAGCACGTCTTACAATTAAGAAGCAATACTACTTCTTAAAATAAAAATCATTTGTTTTCATAAATAAGTCTATATGGCAATAAGTGTCTTCCACAATATTGGAAGCAAAAATCAAGTGTAATTAAGATTTTAATATCTTAAATACAATATTTGAGGAAGCAGAAGATTTTTCTACCAAACAAGATCAAAGTACAGCTAATTACTTGGAATTCCCACACAGACAAAGCGCCTTTTATCATTTGTATCTGAGAATTTATTCAAAAATATATTTAATATATAAAAAGTATAAAATATTTGCTACATTGGTTTGGAACCATAGCAGTAGTTCTACTGTGGTTAAGTCTCTACCAGTGTATGTTATTGCTAGAGAAAAGCCATTAATAGCAAGTTTTCAAGGAAGAA